>NC_056726.1:1217970777-1218078277 GCF_019279795.1 Protopterus annectens
AAATAGCTACTTTGGAAACTGCGAGACATTTTCTGTTTTGAGGAAAGACCCCCAAAGCTAGTCCAACTACCGAAATTCCTCAGTCCTTTTCAGACAGAAACTTGCCTATGAAGATCCAAACAATGCACGATTTATTCTCCCTGGTTAGTATAATTAGGTAAGAACACAGGTAGTTGTATCAATTGATTGATGCTAGCTTCCGAAGCCACTTTCGGAATAAATGAAGGATTTGCTCTAAGGGACACCCTATCTTTGTGAAAGACCATGAAAGGGGGTTTAATGCTTAAAGCCTGCAGTTCTCAGACTCTCTTGCCAGAGGTAATGGCCACTAAAAATTACGTCTTCCAAGACCGGTATTAAAAGTGTCACAAGATGCGGACAGTTCAAAGGGCTTTTGTGTCAGGGACTGCAGCACGAAGGTCAAATCCGATGGTGGGGAAGAATCTTTGACAGGCAGTCTAAGAAGAAAAATTCCGTTCAGAAAGGCTTTGCACAGTTTAGAGGACTAAAATAGGCTCCTCATTCAAATGGAAATTAGAAATGTCCACTAATTGGAGTTTAATCGTAGAGAAACTAGCCCCATCCTGAAAGAGAGAAGCCAGGAACAATAAACTATAAGGAATCGGGGTTGAAAAAGAATCCAAATTACGCTGTCTGGCCCAAACAGAAAACCTTTTGCATTTACTGGAATACACCTTCTTCATTAGATGGCTTCTGAGATGCCAAGATGATACTCCTTGCTTGCAGTAGCCCTCAGTCGGCCTGATTAACAAACTCTTGGGTCCTGCGTCAGTTGCTGTCTCTTCTTCCGTGACATCAGGTAGTCAGGGGTATAAAACATGCAGCCAACGCCATTACATCAGTCTTTCTTGTTGTGCGGTGCCCAAAGCAGAAGCAGTTCGCAGGTGTCGGTCAGCAGACTCCTGAAATTTTCGTTTTCGAGTTTCAGAACTGAAGTCTTCAACTTAAAGCTAAGTACTCCGTTGGGGAAACTTTTTCTTGCTCTAAACCGATGTCAATAAAAGTAAGTAATTCCATTTCTTGTGGAAAGCAAATACCTCAAAGATTTTCATTCGTACTGTGTTCCTTCCCTAGGCCCTGACCACGACGTACCTTGCTGTCAGTTTTGTGCTTTATTTAATCAACGAAGTATCAGTCATCGGTATATTTTCACTTCTAAATATTTTGGTGTTCGGTTCAATTATCCAGGTATGTCTTCGGTAAGCCATCAGACTACTGACATTCTGAAAAAACACAAAGATAAAGGCAGAGACAGGCCGCCTAGGTCCAAAGCTGCCGACAACGCTTCTTCTAAGCCAGTCGCCAGTACTCAGTGAGGCGCTTTCGCAGCCCCTGATACCTGCTAATTCAGATTCGCAGGCCTCTACTGAGACCCATTTGGAGTCCGGTATGCCGCCAGATGCTTCAACTGTGGAACCTTAGGCCTTGAAGAAGAAGATGGCTTTGGTTTAACATTTAAGTCAGTAGGCCTGAATATATCCTCATAAGCCGGTGCCTGCACAGCGGCTCCGGACCCATCCAAGGTAGAGACATCCACAGGTTCCACAGTTGAAGCATCTCGCGGCATACCGGACTCCAAATGGGTCTCAGTAGAGGCCTGTGAATCTGAAGTAGCGGTTATCAGGGGCTGTGAAAGCACCTCACTGAGTACCGGCAAACTGGTGACTGGTTTAGGATAAGTGTCGTCGGCAGCTTTGGACCTAGGCGGCCTGTCTCTGTCTTTATCTTTGTGTTTTTTCGAAATGGTAGTTGGACGGCTTACAGAAGACATATCTGGATAATTGAACTGAGCACCAAAATATTTAGAAGCGAAAATATACCGATGATGGATAGTTCGTTGTTTAAATAAGGCACAAAATCGACAGCGAGGTATGTCATGGTCAGGGCCTAGGCAAGGAATACAGTACAAATAAAAATCTTTATGAGGTATTTGCTTTCCACAAGAAATGCAATTATTTACTTTTACTGACATCAGTTTAGAGCAAGAAAAAGTTTCCCCAACGGGGTACTTGGCTTTAAGTTGAAGACTTCGGTTCTGAAACTCGAAAATGAAAATTTCAGGAGTCTGCCGACCAGCACTTGCGAACTGCTTCTGCTTCGGGCACTGCATGGCAAGAAAGACTGATGCAATAGCGCTGGCTGCATGTTTTATATACCTATCTGACGTCACGGAAGAGACAGCAACTGACGCAGGACCCAAGACTTTGTTAATCAGGCCGACTGAGGGCTACTGCAAGCAGATAACCTAAATTTGATGACTGCAACAGTGAAACACGAAGAACATGCCTAGACTGAGAAAGAATTACAGGAACTGGAGAAACCATGTGGTTAGACAGAGTCCAGAGAATGGTTAAATGGGAGCCCCCAGGGATGGGAAATAAGATCCAGAACAGGATCCAATATCCAGGGAGGATACTTCAGATGAGACCGAAGAAGGAAGAACCACATTTGACGAGCCAAAGATGGCAATGAGGATGAGAGGTGATTTCAGGCGGCAAGCTTTCTGTAAGACCTTGGGTATGAGAGGAGTGTAAGCACAGATGAGTCCTGGCGGCCAATCGTGAATCACAGCATCCCTGGGTGACTCCCCTGCTGGAGGGATCAGGGCAAAATAAATTGCTGCATTTGTGGTTGACTGGGTAAGCAAAGAGATTGCAGCCTTGGCTGACCCCAACAGTCAAAAATCTGACTTACCACTGGTAGATTCAGGCACAACTCGTGGGGACTTGAGAACTCAAGAAAGACCTGCCGAGTTTGTCTGCCTGTCTGCCAGTACTTTGGAACTGCCGGGAATGAGTTGCAAGAAGAAAGCGCCTGGAGGACATCACCCATTCCCACACTCTCATGGCCTCTCTGCACAGAGGATAAGACTGTTCCCCTTGCTTGCTGATATACCAGACCACCACCATGTTGTCCGTTTGAATTGCTAAGTCCCCAGAGAGACATTCTTGAAAGGCTTGCAACGTTAGGAGGACTGCTCTTATCTCCGGAACATTTATGTGCAGTTTCGTCTCTGTGGGGAGCGACGTGCCTTGAACCGTCCTTCCCTGAAAATGCCCCCCACCCACCCCAACAGGGATGCTCCCTTGTTCACCATGGCCATGGGAGGGGGAAGACAAAATGGCTTGCCTAGAATTAGGTCCCAAGACTGAAGCCACTAAGTGAGGTGATTTCTGCACACCTGAGTCATCCTGATGGTCATGGATAGGAGATGATCCTGAGCAGACCACTGGACTGCCAGGGTCCACTGAAGAACCTGCATGTGATACTTTGCGAGGGGCACTAACTGAATGGCAGCCGCCATTGAACCTAATACTTGAAGAATCAGAATAACTGATGGGCACTCTAGATCCAGCAAGCGAGATACCTGATCTCAGATAAGCTGGACCTTGCATAAAGGTAGTACTGCAGTCTCCGATATGGTGTCCAATTGGACTCAGATGAACTCTACGTTTTGGCATGGAGAAAGACTGGATTTGGACAAATTGACTGATGTCTAGATGCTGAAAAAGGTTAAGGGTGTAACCAACGGCCATTAAAAGTTGATACCTAGTGGGAGCCATGAAGAGTCAATCATCCAGGTACGGGAAGACAGTACAGTTTTGTACCTACCATAAATGTAGATGTTAGAGTGCTAATACAGCTGCAGTCATAACAGATGGGTTCTCCTGCCGTCAGGCAGGTCCTCGGTCGGCCGAATTCCAAAGTCTAGGTTTGGCGTCGGTTGTCGTCGCTTCTTCCCTGACGTCAGTGCAACAGGGGTATAAAAGAACCAGCCAACGCCATTTTCTTCAGTTTTTCTTGCCCCAGATGTCAGGTGCCCCCAGAAGGAAGGCAATACATAAATTTCTGTAATAAAGCAATGCAATATAATCAAAATACAGTAGTTGCAAGCAAATACACCATAAAAGAATACCCCAATCAGGTTGTATGAGGAGGTGTTAGCCAATAGGCCTGTCCCAAGAGGGGAAGGAGGGAGGGAAACCTGGACTGCAGCTGTATTAGCACTCGAACATCTACATTTATGGTAGGTACAAAACTGTACTATGTTCATCGTGCATACAGCTGCAGTCATAACAGATGGGTAGAATCCCAAAGCTAAGAAAGGGGTGGTAGGCACTAGGTGGAACTAGGAGGAGCCAGGATGCCCTGCAGTGGCAAAGCCTGCTCTAGTTTTGGAGTATAATGGTAGGTGGTAGTGCTTGGGGAAGGTATGCACAGAACTCCAAGTGGCTGCTTCCAAAATATCTTTGGTAGGAACTCCTCTGAGGAAAAGAGGTAGTTGTGGCCCTTGTGGAGTGAGATCTGATTCCTGCAGGTACAGTTTTACCATGAAAAGAGTAACAAAAGCGTATGCAGTGGGCTATCCATTTTGAGACTGTTTGTTTGGAAATTGGCTTCCCTTGAGCTCCTATAGCATAGGACACAAAGAGCTGTTCTGATTTTCTGAAGGGCTTTGTTCTGTCCAAATAATAACGCCGCTGTCTGTGGATGTCCAAGGAATGTAGTAGTCTCTCCCCTTTGTTTTGAGGATTAGGGTAAAAGGTAGGTAAGTGTATAGCCTGATTCAAAGCTACCCTGGATACCACCTTTGGCATAAAGGACGGGTTGGTTCGTAAGGAAACTCTGTCCTGATGGAAGATGATAAAAGGCTGCACAGCCATGAGGGCTTGTAGTTCCGATACCCTACGAGCTGAGGTGATAGCCAGAAGGAAAGCTGTTTTCCATGACAAATATTGCAAATCTGTTGAGGCAGCTGGCTCAAAAGGAGGCAAGGTCAGCTTTTCTAGAATGAAATTGAGATCCCAAACAGGTATTGGTTGTTTCCTTGGGGGCTTTATATTCTTAGCCCCTCTGAGGAACTGTCTTAAGAGGGGGTGAGAGAATAAAGGTGGATCAGGTGTTGTATTCTGCAGAAATGGCTGAGGCATGGATTTTGATGGAGGAGAATGAAAGTCCACTGCTTAGCAGCACAGCTAGATACTGTAATATTTGAGGTAAAATCAGTTTTCCAGGATTCTGGCCCTTTTTCTCATTCCAGGCACAAAACCATTTCCATTTTGCGGAGTAAGCTTTTCTAGTAGACGGCCTTCTGGCCTCCAAAATGACATCCTGCACCTCCTTGTAGAGTAGGGTCTGTTGTGATGTTAAGGAATCTTCCATGCGGCCAGATTGAGTGTTTTCAGCTGACTGTGAAGAGTTTTGAAGCTGTGCTGAGTCAGAAGAAGAGGCATTAGAGGTAGGGTCCATGGAGGGGAATGCGTCAGGCTCCTCAGGAGTGGGTACCAGTGCTGTCTTGGCCAGTCTGGAGCAATGAGAATCATCTTTGGTCTGTCTGCTCTGGTTTTTAATAGAACTTTGGGCAGCAGAGGAAGAGGTGGAAAGGCATAAACTGTCATTGTTTTCCAACTGAAAGAGAGAGCGTCCACTCTCCAGGCCTGTGGATGAAAAGTCCTTGAGCAGAATTTTGTCAATTGGTGATTTTTGTGAGAGGCAAAGAGATCTATGTCTGGCCTTCCCCATGCTTGAATTATCTCTGTAAAAACTTGAGGATGCAACTTCCATTCGTGTGGATCTGTCATATTTCTGCTTAGGTTGTCTGCCAGCGTGTTTTCCTTGCCTGGCAAGTACTGAGCTTGAAGTTCGATTTGTAATTCCAGAGCCATGTTCCAAAGTGACATGGCCAGCCTGCATAGGGGGTATGAATGGGTTCCTCCCTGTTTGTTTATGTACCACATTACTGTGGTGTTGTCTGTCCTTATCAATAATTGACCTGGATGCAGAAGGTCTTTGAAAGCTATAATAGCATTTATTACTGCTAGCATTTCCTTTTGATTGATGTGAAGGTGCTTTTCTTTTTGGGACCATTTGCCCTGAATGCACCGATCTGTCATGTGCGCACCCCAGGCGTAGTCCGAGGCATCTGTTGTGATGACTTGATTTGCTTGAGGCTTGCAGAATGGGATAACTGTGTTTGTTTGGCATGCTTGAGCCCACCACAGAAATTCCTTTTGAAGACATGGAATTAGTGGTATTATTGTTTCCAAACTGTGACTGTGTTGAGACCATAGGTTTTTCAGGTACCATTGAAGTTTCCTCATATGCAGCTTTGCACATGGGATTAGTAGGATGCAAGATGCCATGAATCCCAGAGCCTGCAGGATTTTCCTTGCAGTCAGCCTGGTGAAATTTGCTAGTTTTCTGAAGCATTGAGTTAGTTGCCCCTGCTTCTCTGGCGTGAGGTAGGCCATCTGGGTGTTTGTGTCCAAGTTGGCACCCAGGAAAATTATTTTCTGAGAGGGTATTAGCCTTGATTTCTTTTTGTTGACTGTGTATCCCAGAGAATTCAACAACATTATTACAAAAGCCAGATGTTTCAGATGTATGTGCTTGCTGTCCGCTTGGATCAGGCAGTCGTCCAAATATGGGTATATTTGTATCCCTTGAAGTCTGCAGTAGGCAATTACTGGTGCCAGGCATTTCGTGAATACTCTGGGCGCAGTAGATAAGCCAAAGGGCAATGCAGAGAATTGATAATGGGTTGAACCTGCAAGAAATCTGAGGTATCTTCTGCAATTTTGTCTGATTGGGACATGCAGGTATGCCTCCTTGAGGGCCAATGTTACCTGCCAAGACTCCTTGCCCAGCATGGGAAGAAGCTGCTGTAATGTGAGCATCTTGAATTTTGGTACCAGTAAAAATGTGTTTAGGATGGATAGGTCCAAAAATAGGTCTCCAATCTTTTCCCTTCCTTGGTACCAGAAATAGTCTGGAATAAAAACCTTGACCTTGTTCGTGAGTAGCTATCTCAAATAGCTTTCATGTCCATGAGATCTGAAATTTGTCTTTGTGCCTCTGCCCTTTGATTGTGTGGCAGGTTTGGCATGCCTCTCATTTTTGGAAGGGTGTGAAAATGGGATCTGTAGCCTCTGTTTATAATGTCCAGGATCCATTTGTCTTTTGTGACAGTATGCCAATTTTTTGAAAATAATGCCAGTTTTCCGCCTAAGGGTGCTGCCATTTGAGCCTTGGTTGGCATGCAAAGGGGAAAGTCATTGGGCTTGCTTTCTGAATGGCTGCAAACTATCCTCATCACCTCTTTGTGTAGGAGCTTGCCTTTGTCTGCCTCTAAACGATCCTTGAGATTGCCCTCTGCCGCTCGGGCGCCTGTATCTACCTCTTTGGGGTCTGTCCGTGGCTGGAAAGGACCAATTTTTGGAAGGCCAATTTCTACTGAAACGTGGTGGTTGTACCTGTAGAAAATCTTTCACTATTTGCATTGATTTAGCCTTTTCCTCCATTTTCTTTAATACCTCCTCAGCTTTAACACCAAATAATACATCCTTTTGTAGAGGGGCATCTAGTAATTTAGCTTTGACATGATCTGGTAAGGTTTGCTCCTTGAGCCAGGCATGTCTACGTATGACTGATCCTGTAACAGCAGCTCTACATGAGGCCTCTAGAGCATCAAAACCACATTGCAAGGTATGTTTACCCACTTGTTCTGCACTATGCATCAAATCCTGCAACTCCTTCAAGTCTGGTTGTTCAGGTTGTGACATTTTGCTTCTCAACTGTGATAACAGAAACTGTTGGTACTTTAGCATATGGAACTGGCAGTTTAATGCCCTCATGGTTAAGGTGGCCGAGGTGTATACCTTTTTTCCCCACCTTTCTAAGGATCTGGAATCTCTCTTGGAAGGTAATGGATTTTTAGCAGTGGAGACCTTAATTCCCTTGGGCCCTGTGAGATAGTTTCTGGGTCAGCCGCATGGCTTTTGTATAAAAATTGGTGTGAATCAGGAACCCGGTAGTACTCGTCAGGCTTGACTGGGGCTGGAGGTAAAGAATCCGGGTTAAGGCAGGCCTCCGAGTACACTATCTAATATGTCTAGGACAGGAGGTATAGCCAGAGGCCTGTGTTGAGGTAGCAAGAGAAAATCCCTAAGCCTTTTCTTGGAATCTGAGTACTCTTGGCCTTCCCAGTGGAAGTGTTCCCTTAAGGTATGCAAAGTTTCCCCAAATGAGTAATCCTCTGAGGGGGAGACAGAGGGAATGGACTCCTCTGCATCAGAATCTTCAAAAGGGGAGTAAGAATGTTCCTGTTCATCAGAGTGCTCTGAAATAATGGAGGCCTGGTCAGAGGAAGGGGATTCTTCCTCCACTCTGGGCCTTTTGTCCGGGGGGAGGTTGGGAACCCCTGATAAGAGTAATTAAATCCTCAGCCATTTTAAGCATCTGTTTTTTAGGCATGGGGCCTGGAGAAGGGCCCTGTGTAGCTTGTCTCTTAGAATGCATGGCTGCTTTAGACTTAGTGAAAGCCTTGATGGAAAAAGAAGAGGAAGGTCTGAAGACACCCTGAGAGGAGGCAGACCTGTCTACATTTTGAGATTCACCACCAAGAGTGGCTTCGGTATCTGTAGTCGGGGTGTGGGCAGAGGAGCCTGCGACCTCGGGCACAGAAGACACCGCCAATGAAGTGTCGTCGGTAGGCAGGGGCTGCGTAGGTGCCTCGCTGAGAACCGGACCACCTGTAGTCGGCTTTGGCGTGGTGTCTGTAGAGGTCGCGGACCTCGTGTGTCGGTCCTTATCTTTGCGTTTTTTAGACAAAACTGGAGTCGGAGTATCCGACGACATAATATAGTTAAATTTTTTGCCAAAATAGTGCTGGGCGAACTCCGCCCGACGCTTAATGGTGCGTTTGTTGAATGGAGCACAAAAACAACAGACCGAGACGTCGTGGTCTGGGCCTAAGCAAGGAATGCAGAGGGAATGAAAATCCTTATGCGGTATTTGCTTCACACATGAAATACAATTATTAACTTTGTCTGACATCGGCCTGAGGCAAGAAAAGTTTCCCCAACGGGGTGCTTAGCTTTCAAGAAGACTTCGGTTGCAAAATTTTCGTAATTTCAGGAGCTGGCCGACCGGCACTTGTGAACTGCTACTGCTTCGGGCACCGCGCGGCAAGAAAGACTGAAGAAAATGGTGTCGGCTGGTTCTTTTATACCCCTGTCGCACTGACGTCAGGGAAGAAGCAACGACAACCGACGCCGGACCTAGACTTTGGAATTCAGCCGACCGAGGACCCGCCTGACGGCAGGAGAACCCATCTGTTATGACTGCAGCTGTATGCACGATGAACATCTGGAATCCTTGCAGCCAGAGATGAGCTGCCACCACTGCCATGCATTTGATAAACAACCAGGGGTCTGTGGTAAGTCCAAAGGGCAGGGTTCTGAACTGGTAGTGACTGGTCCCTAACAAAAAGCACAGGTGTCTCTTGGAGCATCTGTCGATCTTGATATGATAGTATGCGTCCTTGAGATCCACTGAGCACATCCAATTGTCCTTGTGCAACAGAGGCAAAATGGACTGAACAGTGACTATCTGCAACTTGGACTTCTTGAGTAATAGGTTTAGTTCGCTGATGTTCAAAATTGGATGCAGGTCCTGGGTCTTTTTTGGCACCAAAAAGAAGCAAGAATAAGTTCTGGACCTTGGTTGTCCTGTTGGGACCTCCTGAAAGCCTCATTTTGGAAGAATGTCTTGAACCTCGAGATAGGCCAACTCTCTTTGGAAGGGTGGAACATTCAGGAGAGATTTTGAAAATGGAGGAGGCTGAATGAAGGGGATGAAGTAAACCCTGAAAATGTATTTTAACACCCACTGAGCAGAGCTGAGACTTGTCCAGGCTAGTGGGTGAAGAGAGAATCGATCCTTGACTGCCTCCAGTGCAGGACAGTCGGGCAGCTCTTAAAGCTTCGCTGAGAAGGATTCTCAGAGCTCTGATTCTTCGGTGCCCCTCTGCCTCTGGGGTGGCTCCTACCACTGAGTCTCCTAACCCGGCTTGTGGAACATCCTGCGTCGTGGTCAGGGCCTAGGCAAGGAATACAGTAAGAATAAAAATCATTGAGGTATTTGCTTCCCACAAGAAATACAATTGTTAACTTTTTCTGACATCGGTCTGGGGCAAGAGAAAAGTTTCCCCAATGGGGTACTTGGCTTTAATGAAGACTTCGGATCTGAAATTCGATTTTGAAAATCTCAGGAGTCGGCCGATCGGCACTTGCGAACTGCTTTTGCTTCGGACACCGCGCGGCAAGAAAGACTGAAGAAAATAGCGTCTGCTGCATCTATTATACCCCTGGCACACTGATGTTAGGGAAGAGGCGACAGCAACAGACACTGGACCTAGACTTTGGAATTTGGGCTGACTGAGGGTAGCCTGCCAGCAGAATAACCCAAATGTAATGAGTGCACAACAGTGAAACACAATGAACATCCAAAGATTCTGAGTACCCCTCAGAGTCTTGGAAAAGGAATGTTGGGGAGTAGAGAACTTGATTCCCAACACGTACAAAGTCTTATCATCCTGCTCGTTGTGGGTCAATGCTTCCTCGATGGAAGGTCCAAACAAGGTTGAGCCGTCAAAGGGGATGTTAGTAAAAGATGCCTTAAGGGGTGCCACAAACCCACAAAGGCGAAGCCAGACGTGCCTTCTAATGGCAATGCCTGTGCTAGCCACTCGAGAGGTGGCCTCCGCCACGTTGGAGATCAACCTCATTGAAGCATTAGCCAAGGAAGTCCGACTAGACAACTTAGGAGACATCAGTTTAAGACTCTCCTGAGGCGTTAACTCTGTAAGAGAAGTAGTGAGTTCAGACACCAAATCCCTCTGAAGACAAGTAAAGGGTGCCATGTAGTGAGTGGCACTCATTTCGAATGTAGCCGAGGCAAACACGTGCTTTCCAAAGTGGTCAACTGCCCGAGACACACTGTTTGGGGGATGGACTGAGGAGTTCCACTCCGGCAGCTCCTTCTTAGTTGCGGCAGCAACCACAATGGCATAGATGGGGAAGCCCTTACTCCAAAAGACCTTACCCTTGGGAGGACTGAGGAATAGGTCGGCTTTTTTAGGGTCCAGTTCCACTGTGCCTGGCTCCTTCCAAGCTCAGTCAGCGATAAGATCCACAAGCTTGTTGGCAGGGGGAATGCCCAGGCAGAGCATGGGCCTGTCCCAAAGGCCTTCAGGAACACGGATTCCTCCAAATACGGGGTGGGGAAGGCCAACTGCCTCTTTGCTTGAGAATTTCAAGGAAGTCCCCAAAGGACACTTCCTCAGGCGGAAGTCTGGGGGACCTATCTCCCTCCTTGAAATCAGTGTCCTCCATGAGGGACACTTTGGGGGAGTCCAAATGTCTTCTCTAACACGTTCTGTTTCAAGGGGGTTACTCCATGGTGGGCTCAGGGGAGGACTCTGTAGACACAGGAATCCCAAGTGGGGCAGTGCACATCTGAAGGCACTCACGGAAGGGCTGACCCTGGAAGAATGGACAATGATGCCTCGTCACCCAAAGCTGAGAGGCTGGGGAAGATCTAGAGATGGAGAGGTGACTGCCAAGCTGGAGAAGGGTCCTCTCTACCACTCAGAAGGTAGACGGACTGGACAAAGCCCCCCTCTCTTCCCCTGTGGCCGGGGCCGCCGGAGGAGGAAGAGAAGAAACCCCGACGCAGCACTGAAGCCTGCAATACTAGCCCAGAGCTGTCCAGCTAAGCCCCCAAGGGAAGGGAACGGTCCAAAAGCTCTGGTCCCGAACCCACCACCAGAAAACCCGGACCAACCTCACGGGGATGAGAGACTGTCTGTTCCGATGGTAGCAGAACAGAGATGGCTAGGGAACCCTGATGGTGTCAAAAAAGGGAGGAATACCAGACATGTCAACCTCTCACTTGGAAAACTCTGGTCCTGATGTTCCAAAACCAGATGGATTGGAAGAGAAGAGTGTAGTCCTGTGGATGGGGAAGGCCCCATGGCCATCTGAGCTGGGGACAAGTAGTCTAACTCAATTTGGGCCTTGAGGAAACTTATCATCCTATTCATATCAGAGGGTAATAGACTTCTGGAGGACGCAGATGAATGGCCCAACCTGGCTGGGGATCCTGCCATGGATCAGATAGTTCTACAGTCCCATGAGGAGGACCAGCTCCGACATATCGGATCGAATCTCCTGGAGGATCTGGATGGGAAGCTCTCGATAATGACTAGCTCTGATAAGATACTCTGATCAAACGATCAGACTGGACCTGGAGAGGGCTTGCGACGAGTTGGATCCAAGGATCTCTACTGGGCCAAGTCCACAGATCCAACAGGATGATCCTAGGCTCTCGGAGTGGAACAGCCCAGATCCAAAAGCCAGAGGCTGGACTCTGATCCGGGGTTCTGTGATCTGAGAGCCTTGGCTTTTTGGAGATGGAAGGAAACCCTTCCGAAAGAGGGGGGGGTCTCTTCTTAGGATCCTGAGAGGGCTTGGTGGTATAGTCCAAAAGCAGGGGGACACCCTGAGCCTAGCCCTTCAGCAATAATTTGGTGTGGCGCTCCACAAGAGCCCTGGGGTTTTATGCAGCACAAATGTCGCATTCAACCTCCAGGTGGGCTGCTCCCAAACAGTAAAGACATTCCTCGTGCAAATCTGAGTAAGGCAGCTTCCGACCGCACAAGGAGCATCTTTTGAAGCCCAAGAGTTTCTCTGCCACACTCTCATGCAAACGCATATGAAAAGAGATAAAGGAAATTTTTTTTTTTTTTAAATACACAAGAGGTAGGGGAAAGGGCAGGAAAAAAAGAACTACCGAGGAACAGGTAGGGAATAACTAGCTCTAGATTATAGACACAGCTATGGGAGGAGAGGTAAACTAGGCTAGACTACGCTAACTAGCTAAAAGAGAAGAAAGAAATGAAAAAGAAGGCAAAAAAATGTACACTTATCTACACATGCAGAAGCTAGAGCTCGGATCACATCCTAAGTGTTCAGTGGCAAACGAGATCCGAGGGTTAGAGGTCAGCAGGGGATTATGGGTAGGGAAGGAGCTCAAAATCTGGATCTGTCCATCAGCTGCCGGCTGTGATCCAAAGTCAGATCCATGACCCACTCGTGATGAATGACATGAATAGCATCAGAGCAACTGTTTAAAAGGTCATCCTGCCAAACATTAGTGTGTGCATGTAACATATAAGCAGGAACTAGATGCTTAAAAAAAAAAAATTACAAATAAAATGTGGGAACTGTAACATAATGAGCCTTTCGATATTGTCTTTATATATTAATGGTCTCACAAATGTATACAAAACAAATCAAGAGTAGTGAACTCTATTACAAATTTTAGAATGCAAATAGCTGTGCTACAGGAGACATTTGGAAAGAACTGAACATGGGAATTTGATAAAGAAAGGTTTTCAGGACTCATTCAATGGAATACATGGGACGAAGTAAAAGAAGAGTACTTGTATTAAATTGCAACAGGAGCTCAATATTATAGAAGAGGATAAAAAAAGAAAAGACAATAATGGTAGATATGCAATACTAAGGGGCTACTGGCAAGGTAGGAGGATTACACACTGGCATGTACTTCTATTCCACCTAAAACTGCTAAGATGGAGTTTAAGGAAATTCTGGGAGAAATAATCACTTTTCAGCAGGGATTAATTCTTACAGGTGGGGACTGCAACTTGATTTGCAACAGGGAAGACGTGTCTGGGGGGCTCACAAAGGAAAATACAACAAAGGAGAGTATATCTTTGAAGAAATTTATGAAAATACTTGGCATGGAACATGATAATTCAGTAGTAAGAGTTCAGAGTGAATTTATATATTACTCACCAAGATAAAAAACTGGGCTAGACTAGACAGAACTTACATTTCAAAGGAATATGTGCATTTAATTGAAAGCTTTGATGTGTATCCAGCAACTACTTCAGATCATGCGCCAATAATTAAAATAAAAATGAGACAGTGGCGCTTTCCCACCTATCTGCTGAAGAGAGGAATTTAAAGGAATGAGTAGTGAAAATTATTTAGGAGCAAAGAGAGAAGACAAATTTCTTCTGAAAATATAGCAGGGAGTGGGATAAAATTAAAGTACAGTTTAAAAATAGGATGGAAATAAGGAAAGATATGGTTAAGAAGCAAAAAAATTTATAGGGGCTGACAAATGCTCAACTATTGCAGAATAGGGGGAATCTCACAGAAGAAGAGGAGGAGCAATTAGATTGCCAAACAGAAAATAAAGTATTGCCTCAATAATATGCATGAGTTTAGAAAGATTGTTGTTAAAGCAAAGTTTTTTTTTTATATAATGCCTGAGCACAAAATTTTTAGATAACAACTCAGGCAACAGAAAGGGTTGTTGCCAAGCTTAGGAAGCCTATAACAAGGAAGATAGGAAGAGATCCTGTCGAGGCAGTATAAATATTTTGAAAATTTTATTGTAAGTCTGCATAAAGCAGAGAAATATGGAGATCAAGAAAAGGTGCAAATTTAAATGTTTATGGAAGAATTAAATATGCCAATATTAGAGGCAGATGAGGCTCAATTACTAATTGTTAAAATTGGAGGAGACTAAATAATTATGTATAACCAATCAACAGGTAAGTCCCCAGAATACATGACATTCCTGTGGAAGTATGGAAGCTAGGAGGGAAAATTTTTGAAAGATCTGGAAAGTTTTGTTTAACAGCATTTTAAGAAAAGCACCAACTTCCTGGAAGAAAGTGATGGTGACTTGTAACCTAAAAAGGGTAAAGACGCTTCATACAGGCCCATTTCAATCCTAAACCATGATTAAACTGTTTTTGTCTATAATGGCTAAACAAATGACAACGGCGATGCCAGAATTGATAGACATGGATCAATGTGGTTTTGTGGAGGGTGGCAAACATCTGACAACATTAAAAGAACAATGATGATCCAGACGGAAGCTGAATGTAAGAAAATACCACTGTTGTTGGTGGGTCTTGATGCAGAGAAAGCATTTGACAGAGTAAGGGGGAAGTTTATGAGTAGGGCAATGGAAGCATTTGCATTCCCTAATAAAAAGTATAAAAGGTTGACTAGGAGGATATATGTGAGGGGGCAATGGAAGCATTTGCATTCCCTAATAAAAATTATAAAAGGTTGACTAGGAGGATATATGAGGGATCAGAGGAAAAATTAAAGTGGGTGGGTTCCTCCTTGACATGTTGTTTGAGCAGAGAAACCAGGCAATATCATCTTTCTTATTTGTTATTTTCCCTATATTTACAGCCACCGGCAAAGAAAATAAGAGACTCAGAAATTCACGGATACAATTGAAAGGTTAGTCAAGAAAAGCTGTCTATTTGCAGATGATAATTTATACCTGATAAAACCAGAAAGGGACATTTTTCAGTGCTGTGGAACATTTTGAAGCAGTATCAAATCTTTTTCAGGATATAACATTAATGAAGCAAAAACAAAGGCCATAACGAAGTTATCTACCCAAACACCAATTGGTTCAGCGAAATCCACATTTATGGGGACATGATAAAATGAAGTAATTAAGGATACAGATTAAAAATTATTCTGGTGTGGCAGCCAAGGATATGTGAGAAGAGACTAAACAAAAGAAAATACAATAACTGAGACATTGGAAGCTTTGTTATGTGGATATGGATAGCAAGATAGAAGCAGTTAATGTTTTAGTCCCTTTAGTTTTCTACACAG
Source organism: Protopterus annectens (assembly GCF_019279795.1). Lineage (NCBI taxonomy): Eukaryota > Metazoa > Chordata > Ceratodontiformes > Protopteridae > Protopterus > Protopterus annectens. The sequence continues at coordinate 1,217,986,320 of NC_056726.1, forward strand.
GTTGGGTACATTTTTTATCAACCAGGGGATACGTTAGGGACAGCAATTAATAAAGATCGGAAGGATGTTTATCTAGGGAGAAGACGGCAAGAGTAAGTGGGATAAGTGGATTCTTCCACTTGAACAAGGCAGTTTGGGATTACCCAATTTGAAGGGGTATTTCAGAGCTACACAGTTAAGGCTCTTCCTAAATATAGCAAAAGCAGAAACCTATAATTCAAAGTGGAAAGGGATGAGGAGGAAACGGGGGAAACTCAAGAAAAAAAGAGAATGGGATTTTGGATGCAAATCATTAAGGAGGAGAACAACCATGCAGAATGTTATATTTATAAAAACAGCAAAACGTATTAAGAACTAAACCAACTTAGGAATGTAGAAAGGAGAATCTACCGATAAGGATAACTGCAATTAGGGATACAGACAACAGGGAGCTGGAATTTATCGTAGAAAACTGGCAAAAAAAATTTAAGTAATGGGAGCAAATGAATAGAGAAGGAAAGGTAACAGAATGGGAAGAGGCAAAGAATTTATGCAAAATACAGGCTACAGATTATCTCTATGAAGCCTTAATAGGGAATGCAAATAGAAGAAATATGGGGGATTCTAAGCAAAAGATGAGCACTGGTACAGGTTTTAGTAGAATCTAGAACAGAAGTTGCCGTTTCATATGGAATAATTAGTAGAGCATACAGAATATTGCATGACAACTAAAAGAATCTATCACATGAGGTTAGAAAGGATTGGGAAGAGTGATTAGACAAGCAATTCACAAAAACAATAGGGGGATGTATTTGTCTCCCAAATACACAACAGAGTCTAGAAGACTTAGGATCTTTGCTTGGAAATGCTTACATAGGTATTTTTATATCCCAAGTAAACTCCAGAGAATTCTTCCTCAGGTAGACAGCAAATGTTGGAGGTATGATGGGGAAGAAAGAGGAAACTGGGAATATATTTTCTGGGAGTATAGCAAATTTGCAGACTTTAAAGATTCCCTGCAGACTGCCCTGTCAGAGACACTGGGTGAGGAAATTGCTTTAACTACGGAAGCGATTTTTTGAGCTATGATACAGAATCGGAATTGCTTACACATAGTAAGGCCTTACTGAGTCCAATTACGGTGGCTGCCAAAAAAGCAATTGTTAAAAAAATGGAAATCAAAGTCTAAACTAACTTTAGATAGAAGTAGCTACTATAGTAACAGAGATAAAACAACTGGAACTGGGATCTTCAGTAAAGGTTAGGAGCAAATGACATAGGAAAAAATGGGAACTGTGGGAGCAATACAGGCAGAGGAGGAATGGGGTTTAAAGAAGAGACAACTGAATGAGCTGTACAATGTTTGACTGAATGACTGGACAGATTTATAAGTGATGTTTGCAACAAAAATTATGTCAATATGGTTTGTTTTCATTTATATAAAATGTATTATTGCTTCTCTCATACAAGGTTTTTTCTTTAAAAAAAAAAAAAATCTTGCATCTATTACTAACGAATGGTGTACATTTTAAATTGCACTGTTCCCCGACTGCATACCCTAAGACATGGTGCAGACCTCAAATCGTATTGATGTGATAATGGTAAATGACATTAGTCTCTATGTACAAGCCAATAATATATTGCCTTATCCACCAGCTACAGGAATCTATCAAAATTCAATTTTACTGCCCTTGTCACATAATCAAAAAGAATGCACTGGACTTTTTTTTTTTTATACATATTCAAAATCATATACCCTAGACAAACTAGGTTGTAAACACAGATTCCTATATTGCATCAATGTCCCTAAACATTTGAATTTCCATATGCAGATTTTCCTTCTGTCCTAATAACTTCCCAGAACAGTTTACAGAGGCACATTTGTCCATCTGACTACAATTTGTCTGCAGCGGTCAGTCTGCATGGTCAAATTACGCCTGGTACCAAAGTAATGAGCATAACTGCACTCGTGTTTTGTAGACCTTCATATTTCTTTGTGTGGCTCCAGAAGTAGCTGGATGATACAGGTGTCTGAAAAATTCTTCACTTTATGGATGTTACCGAGTTCAAACACTGTACTGCCTTTTTTGGAGAATGTCAACATTTGGATAACTGCAATTACACTGGTTTGTCTCAGACTCTGTATTACAAGCAGTTATGTTACTCAATGACAAGAGTTTGATAGAATATGGCATACTGAATATTTTGACCAATTCTGAGCCCTTGATTCAGTAAATTATTTCATAGAGTGAATCTTCTGGACTTTGAAAGATTATCCATTTGAAAATGTTAACTTAAACTTTTAAGTTTTCTAAACTATGACTTGTATGCATTTACTATTAATTTAAGATTTTATCCACTGCATTTTGCCACTCAATTGACTTTTAAATACTGTATATATTACTATACCAGCAGCTTATCCACCAACACACTGTTAGCCATAGTGTGCTTTTTAGTTACTTGTGTGTGTGAGTGTGCATATTTTTACCCATTAATTGAGCAGGGAAGCCCACTAGACAAGTTGTCTCTTTCTAGAAGTGATCCAGGAACAGTGCCGGGATAAATGACTTGCTCAAGAATCAAGAAAGTGATAGGAATCAAAATACGCACCCTGGGCACAGGAAGTAACTCATTACTAGATTAGAGCTTTAGTCCTCTGCAACAACTGTCAGGCCATTTGGACAGTTACGTTGGGATATTAAAGGGAAGACTGTCTTCTTGTCAGCCTAAATGCCTTCTTAATCAAGATTCCTTAATTTGTTTCACACAAATGCTGTAATTTAACTGTTCAAAAACCATATGTAAAGCACTTAAACTGCGATTTAAATTCAGATTTCGACATGCAGATGACTTGGCTGTCTGACAAACTGATCAACCCACAGAAAACAAAGCGAGATCACAAGCAGGTTTAACAGAAAAAAAATTATGTAAGACTACATCAAAGAGGCCTACACATTCTGTCTACCAACAACAAAAAACAACTTGATTTACCTTGCCAATGACTGGCACAACAGAAACTGCTCAACAATTCCAATAATTATTTTTAAATACACATGCTAGAGACTCAAGTCTCTCAACAAATACTATTATGATTCAGTCATGGTGTGAAGGACTTGAGATGTACCTTCCTGGACTACAAGAAGAGATACATGATTGAGCTTCGCTTACCCTCACCTAAGATGATACTACAACATAAACAGAAAATCACTGACTTCAATAAATGACTTCCTTTCTGGTGTCATTCTAAGGGGATCCAGTTTGTCAGCCTGGGATGACATGATCGATAGACCTCGATGTTTTGCCAGAGATGGTCTTTATCTGCCACCCCTAGGATTTTGGCTACTGGCAAAAGCTCTTGCCACCCCCACAGTGCCTTTTTAGGGAAGTCACAAGGATAAAATCCTCAATGTAAACATTTTTTTATCAAACACACAACCTCAAGGTTATGCTGCTAAGCATTAGAAGTCTTGGCATAAAACTGCACTCCCTGGAAGCAGTCCTCACCTTGGAAAATGTAGAAATACCTTGGAAGATGTAGAAATACCTTGGAAGATGTAGAAATATGCACAGTCACGGAGACCTAGTTCAAGGTTGTGGAGAGTACACAAACCTTACTGGGTTACATCTCCTTCCACACATTCACAACAGAAATTGAAGGTGTAAAAATTAGAGGAGGCGGTTTCATAGGTTCATACTAGGCTATCTGCCCCTAGGGCATTTATAAGCCTAGCCAGAATGTGTTTGGCTTTCGCCACCCATTTTAAATTTATTTTGCTATGCCCTTTTTCGAGGTTAGCATACTGTGCCTCTGTCTAACAGTGACACAGAAGTGATACCCGGGGTAAACCTACGATATCACATCCACTCATCAAGATTCCTCTTGAAGAGAGTCAATGAGGGACTCTGCCTAACCTGGACTGGGATTTTATTCCAGAGTGAAGGGAGCCTCTGGGTTATGAATCTGTCCTTCCAGCATGTCCTATTTATTTCAGTGCTGAGGTTCAAGTCTCTCGAGCGCGTAGCTCGATGGGATTTGGATTTTCTGAGGTGCAGCATGTCCATTAATTCCGGGTTGGACATGGCTTTATACGTCATGCACAGATCGCCTCTGAACAGGCGGTATGCCACTGAGTACAGCTGGAGTTTCTTTAACTGGGCAGCATATGGCATCTGTTTGAGCCCTTTGATCCTCTTGGTGAGGTACTTTTGGGGTCTTTCCAGTTGCTGCAGGTGTCTGGTAAGGTACATCCCAAAAGGGGCATTGTACTCAATTATGGGCCTGATGAGGGATGAGTAAAGAGGCACGATGACCTCCCCTGATCTAGATGTGAATCCCTTCATGATTAGGTGGGCTATATAAAATGTTTTTCTAACCACTTTAGCCACGTGGTTGTCAAATGAGAGATTGCTATCAACTTGGGTCCCCAGGTCCCTAATTACTTCTTCTGTACTTAATGGATTACCACCTATGTGGTAATTTGTGGGCACTTTGTTTTTGCCAAAGGGGATGACTATACACTTTTGGCATTTAGCTTGAGGCCATGGCTCTGGCACCAGTTGTCTGTTTCTATGAGGCCCTTTTGGAGGATGCTTGTGTCGGCTGGAGAGTCGATTATGGCGCCCAGTTTGCAGTCATCTGCGAACTTGGTCAGCCACAGTCCTTCCGTGTTGGCCTGTACCTCCGAGAAATATATACCGAACAAGAGAGGTCCCAGGACTGAGCCTTGTGGGACACCACTTGTAACTGGTTTGGAGTCTGACATGGCTCCAGCAATTCTAACCATGTGGGTTCTGTCCTTGAGCCAGTTTGCAATCCATCTAGTGACATAGGGGTTTATATTTAAGCTGGTGAGCTTATCTATAATGCCCGAGTGGGGTATTGTATTGAAGGCTTTTGCGAGGTCCAGGTAGGCTGTGTGGACCACCTTCCCCTCGTCAATGGCCTTGGTGACTGTTTCAAAGAAATCAACCAGGTTTAAGCGGCAGGATCTGCCCTTAACAAAGCCGAACTGGGTAGGATCCAGTGTCTGTAGGTCCCCAATATCTATTTATGTTCAATATTCATTAAAGATAAATACACCTCCAGATTGGTTAAACAGTATGATTCCCTGGAGATACTTCAGGTGCAATTAACTGTTGTAAGGACACCTATTCAAGTCATTGCCAGCAATAGGACCCCCTCCATGAATCAGGACACCCACTCTTCCTATTTGGATCTACTTGAATCTATCAAGATGCATCCAAACACCATGGCTTTGAGTGAATTCAAATACCCATCCATTGACTGAGTAAATTACTTGTGCTCAAACTCACTTGCCCAAAGGTTCCTCAACTTTGTTAACTCCAATGCCCTGTACTAGCTAGTTGACACCCCCACATGGGTTGCCAACATCCTGGATCTGGTGCTTATCAATATGGGGGACCACTGTAGCACCCCCCACTGGGAGGTCTTCCCTGATGAGAACAGACCACAAATCAGTTTCATTCGAAATAACTATCCCACCTGACCCCCCCAGCAGCAACTAGACTAAAAAACTTCTCCAAAGCAGATTATAACCTCTTACGGGAGGGTATAAACAGCTTCACTGCACCTCCCCCCTCAGATGGAACTGGCAAGTATGTCGAGTTCTACACCAATATTTTATACAAACACCTGTATAACTGCAGTGATTCAAGCCGTACCTGATGGGACCAAAACAAGCTCTTCAAGGAAGAGCAAACCTGCCTGGCGGACAACTGCCATTAACAGGCTTTACAAGAGGAAGAAATGGCTGTCTAACAGTAGGAGGGAACAGGCCCCAAACTGGAAACACTCAATTCCTCAGCTTAAACAAGCAAACAAGACTTCTTGTGAAGTCCTCCAAAGCAAACTACAAATCTAAATTAGCTTCCTCAATTAAGGACAATCATAAAGCATTCTTTAGTTACATCTGTAACCTAAAAGGAAAGGCCAGGATTTGCACCAAACTGGCAGTTAATAATACTACACCATACTGAGCCTGTGGACATAGCTAATCTGTTATACAGGTTCTGTGAAAACTTCAATTCCTCTGTCCCTGCCACATCTGCCACATCTACCACACGACAACCCTACCACTTGACCCCTACCTTGCCATCTGTAAAGAGCAGGTCACAAATGTCCTCTTTAAGGCCAAAAACACAGCATCTATGGGACCTGATAACATCCCTGGCTGCGTCCTACATAGGTTCAACAAGAATTAGCAATACCACTGGGTACTCTTCAGTCACAGTCCAAGCACTGGTGTCATCCCAGCTGAATGGAAAACTGCCACAGTTATCCCCATGCACAAAGGTGGTGCTTCCACTGACCCCAGGAACTACAAACCTATTAGCCTGACCAGCCTCATCTGCAAGGTCATGGAGCGAATCATCATGGACCTTATCAACAAAGACTGGAGATTATCTATCACATGACCCTACTTAGTTTGGATTTGTCAAAGATCATGCTTGTTAAACCTGGTGGACTTCGAGACAGTCACCAAGGCCCTGGATGAGGGGAAATCTGTGCATACAGCCTACCTAGACTTAGCAAAGGCTTTTGACTCTATACCCCACTCAGGCATCATTACAAACACACCCAGCTAGGTATCAAATTTTATATCATCATTAAGTGGGCTGCAAACTGGCTCACTGATGGAACCAATACAGTCAAAACAGGGGAATCCACCTCCAACAGCAGACCTGTAACCAGTGGTATTCCACAGGGATCAGTCCTGGGACCTCTACTGTTTGGAATCTATTTCTCTGAAGTACAAGCAAAAACTGAACGTCTGTGGCTGACAAAAGGTTTGCTGACGACTGCAAACTGGGAGCAGTCATTGAATCTCCAAATGATGTCAACATCCTACAACTGGGCCTTCCGCAAACAAATTACCAAGTCACGACCTTAAACTCAAAGCAAAAAAAAATATGCATCATCCCTTTTGGTAAGGGTGATGTGCCTAACTACCACATCAATAGCACCTTACGTACACACTCAGTGGTGAGAGACCTGGGCACACATGCGGACAGCAACCTTACCTTTGAGCACAGTCACTCATTCGTCTCCAACACATAAAACAAGGTGGCACTGGGTTTCGTTCAGATGCTTTAATACATACACACACATCAGGAAGGATAGTAGCATCTCTAAATATGAACGAACTACTTAACATATAGAGCTTGCATACATGCTTACATCTCAACAGCTAACTACAAAATGGCAGTTAGGCTCGCATGTGTTTAGTAGTTATACACTTGTGCAAGCCCTTGGATAGATTCTTAAATGTACATACACACTGATCTATAGCCTCACTCTTAAAAAGATTTCCCTTTACGCAAAACAATGTTAGAGCTAGACATGCATTATTATATACATTGGAGAAACACACAATACTCATGTCCAAATGCTTCATTATCTGCTACAGGGTTTAGAGATTCAACCTTATCTTGTAATATAACAGTTGGGACCAAATTTAGCAGCTGGGACAGTCTGCAGTGCACAACTCTTATCAGGAAGATCTGGATTTGTCACAGGAACAGAAATCTCCTCTGGAACATCCTCAGGAACTGCAGCACCGGACAACTCACTGAGACAAAGTCTCTCTCACAGGCTATGTGCTGTGATATAGGATCGGACACTGGTATCAAATGCTTCCGATTCCACCTAAAAGTTGCTCCTTCTGATTTCCACAATGTACCATCTCGGCTCTGGACCAATATTCTTCATGACACCAATCCGATCATAACCTCTGGATGTCTGCAGCCTTACTACTTCTAAAGGATTGAGCAGTTCACTGGTCTTATCGTAGTAGGACTTCTGGGAGAGGCGCTTCAACAGATTGGCTTTCACTGATCTGTTCTCGACACATGGAACCAGCAACTGACCAATTGTAATGTGGTTCTGGTTTGTCTTGAGAGAGGTCTGTGCACAGGTGAACCAACAGGTTTATCATGTGGAACATTTCTGACATTCAAGAGATTCAAGAAAACGTTAGTATCTCATTTTGACTTCTCTAGTAACTATTGTGCACTTTGCACTGTGCGTTCTGTCAAACCATTTGACTGCAGGTACTCAGGACTACTTGTGAAATGAGTCAAGTCTCATTCTTTAGCAAGTCTTTTGAAATGTTGGCTTCTAAACTGCACGCCACTGTCAGAAATAACTGTGTGGACTCTCATCAACAGCAAAATAATGCTTCATCTTAGTAATGACAGTACTGGATGCTAGGTTACGAAGCAAGTCAATCTCAAACCAATTGGAGTACCAGTCTAACACCAAGTAATGTTGACCATTCCACTCGAAGATATCTGTGGCTACTGTCGACCAAGGTAGTGCCAGAATCTGGTTAAGCTGAAGTGGTTCCTTCTGTCGATGAGGCTTTGTACTAGCACACACTGAACAAGATAAATGTGCTCTCTCAATGTCTTGTGACATAGAAGACCAAAACACTAGTCCTCTCACCCTTCTTTTGGTAGATTCGGTTCCTGGGAGAGCACGACACAAGATAGTAATGTACTCTGGTTGCAAGGACTTTGGAACAATTACTTTTGGATCTTTCATTACGATACCATTGTCAAACAAAATCTCACCTCTGTATAGAAAGTAAGGTTGCACTTCGAGGTACACTAGACTGCATCGACAGCCATCCTTGAAGTGGTTGAGCCTTTGTAAAAAAAAAAAAATTTCTCACTTCCATGACTTCAAAATCGATTCCATGACTTCAAAATCGAGATTCTCATTCTCGTACTGTTCTGTGGTGTTTCTGGGCGAGCTGGATAATGTATCAGCACGATAAAGAATTTTGCCTTTCTTTTAGACAAGATTGAAAATGGACATTTGCAATATCAGCATCCTACGTTGCAGTCTGGCTGGAGCTGAATGCATTGGCTTTCTCAAGATAGTGACTAATTGTTGGTGGTCTTTCTATCTGGAGAGGTCTACAATAAACAATCATGGAACTTCAAACATGCAAACAATTGCCAAAAGCTTTCTCTCAATCTGGGCATAATGCATCTGAGTTTGGGTAAGAGTACTCGATGCATAGGTAACAGGTTGATCCTCTTGCAGTATAACTGCACCAAGACCAAATTTCGAAGCATCAAAGGAAAGTGTAATTGGTCTGTGAATGTAGTATCTGAGCATTGGTGGACCAGCAATTCTGTGTTTCAGGACATCAAATACTCTTTGGTGTTGCTCTAACCAAGACCAGGATACATCTTTATATGTCAGCTCTCTGCGTGGTGCTGAAATTTGGCTCAAGTCTGAAGTAAACTTGCCTAGGTAGTTGACCAAGTCAAGAAAATGTTGCAGGGCTTGAACATTGCCTGGAGATGGCATCTCGAGAATGGCTGTTTTCTTTGAAGGGTCTGGTCATAGGCCTGTACTTGTAAATAAATGACCAACATAAGTAACTTTTTGTAGCCTGAATTTGCATTTATGTGGGCTGAGCTCAAGATTCACTTGACATGCCCTTTCTAGAACTTTTCTGAGGTTTCTGTCATGTTCTGCTTCATCACGACCTCCCACTAGTACGTCTACTATAACAGCACAAGGATACCAACAAAAAATTTGCTCCATTGCACGCTGAAATACTACTTGCAGAATTTATCCCAAATGGCATTCTCAAAAATCTGTACCTGCCAGAGTACTGAAAGTAGTGAGCAATGAGCATTTTTTGACAAACTGGATTTGCCAAAAACGAACTCTCTGCATCTAAGACAGAAAAAATAGTGGCATTTGGCATCATGGCTGTGACTTCTTTGACTGTGCAGATTGGATGAGGAGGTCTTGTAAATGCTTTGTTCAAATCTCGTGGGTCAATACACATTCTGATGTCATCCAAGCTTTTCTTATTTGCTATCACCATGAAAGATACCCAATTCAGCTGGAGTTTCAACTGGACAAATCACAACTTGTCACAGCATCTTATCTAACTCGGCTTTGACTCTGTACTGCATGGCTATTGGAACTTTATATGCAGGCCTGATAACTGGACTGACCTCTGGGTCTAACTTCATGGAGTTCACAACTGGAAGTTTGCCTAGTTTGTCTTGGAAGAGATTAGCATAGGTAGAAAAAATATGCTGGCCAAAATTAGAGAAGTGGTCTTTTAAGCTAACATGGACTTGTTAAATGAAAACAGCCCCATAAGTTGTAGTGTCTTCTAATAGAACAACATGAAAGCATTACTGAGCCTTCTGTTTAAATTTTTTCACCTCCATAAGCAACAAGCTTCACACACCTTGCCAAATCAAACCTTTCACCTTTACACACTCTAGCAAATGTTTCTGCTGACACAACATTGCACTCGGAACCTGTGTCAACTTGGAGCTCAATGGGTTTGCCATGTATCCAAACAGTAGAAAATACTTCATTCTTTGCCCTTATATCTACTGCACTGACACACCATCACCATAAAGAGTTGCCTTGGACCCTATGTCACAGCTTTCTAATTGATCTTGTTTCTTAAACTGTTCCCTCTTAATGGAAGAATGTGGGCCTTTTGATTTACAAAACCTTTTGAAATTATTCCATTTATTGATTCTCGGCTGGAGCGCCTTCTGTGTGGAGTCTGCATGTCCTCCCCGCGGTCGAGTAGCGTTGGAAAGACATGCGTGAATGGGCGTACCTTCGTTGAAGGTTGGGCGTCGAGCTGGCACCATAAAAATCTACTGCCAATCATTAGCGGACTGGAGTTCCGCTGTGGCGACCCCTAACCGGGAAAAGCCGAAAGAAAAAAAACATTTGTGGCATTGTTGACCAAAAGCTAAACATTTCACCCTTTTAGAATCATGGCTTTCACCACAATTACGACAGTTAGCAATGAAACCAGATGGGGGCCCATGCTTTGAATTTGCTGACAACTCTTATGCTTTACTGAGACTGTGTGACTTCTGGAATTTGCTAGAAAGTTCTGGGGTTTACTAGTGAGTGCTGCAGAGGTTACAGTTGCTGCCATGTGCTTGGGCCTGTTTCTTTTAATAACATGCTGCATACTGTGGGCAGCTCTCTTTTAATAACATGCTGCACACTATCAACATGTGTTTTATCATTGTGCCTTCTAGAGTTATTCTGATTTGTAAGCATGTGTGTACTTTTCTGTGAGCTTGTCTATCTGACAAATCTCAATGGCCTTATTCAAAGTTAAATCACTGTCACGAAGCAAAAAGCTCTCACAGCATCATCTTTGATACCACATACTAGTCTGTCCCTTTATCAACTCATGCCTTAAGTCACCAAACCTGCACATTTTAGCCTCATTTCTCAAGGCAATTATACACTCTGCAAAAGTTTTCACCAGGCTTTTGATCCCTTGAGTAAAAAAAGCGCCTTTCCATAGTAACATTTGTCTGGGGAGGGGGGGGGGGGTACACAGTCTCTAAATTCACATTTCAAGCACTTACAGTCCTCCCTTGACTCAGCTGATACAGCAACATGCCTGTTTTCCCCTCTCCTGTATAGATAGCAGGTGAATACACAAATGACCGTTGCCTTTCTATGAATTCTGACCCAGCTAAATTAAGTAGAATAAATGCCTTTGTACGGTCACATTTATCAGAATATGCAGGCTGTATGAAAATGTACTCTTGCTCAAACACACTCCAGTTCTCAGCAATATTACTGTCAAATACAAGTGCACTTGGCTTCTGAAATATGTCTGCCATGCCCACAAAGTATGCACAAACACACTGAAAATATGGGTCTTGTAATTATGTACGAACAAACAGTTCTGTGAGCTTGTTACAACATTCAAATGCACAATGAGCTCTTCGAAATACTTTACTTTGAGAAATATGCTCTGTAATGGCTGTACTCTATGAAATATGCCTTGTAATGGCTGTACTTTGCGAAACGGCTTTACTGTAACACTGCACACACATGCAAACACTTTATACATTTCTGATAACTCGGATATCTTTGCTTAATACGAAACATACACATGCTTTGCAAAAATGCTGTTATTTCCCTTTATTTTTTTTGTTTTATGCAATTTGGACTTATTTCAAACATTTTCCGTAGTAATTTGAATATTTTATCAATAACGCACATATTTTATGAGATTATTATTTAGAATGTTCTGTATGCCTCACTTCATATATGAAAAGAAATAGTGCTGAGCAAGTTTTAACACCTGAAATTCATTTCTGACCTGTTTTGCGAAGTTTGCATATTTAGGATGATCCACTCCCGTATACTCCACCAACATCTATACAAGTGCTTTAAGTCATTTTAGCCAAGCTGTTTATGACCTCATGCCCCTTCGATATGCTTCTTGTAACTCCACAGTCTTTACGATATACTGCTTCTGACACAATGTTTTTTGGACATGCCACTTCTGGCACCATGCCGCTTGTTCATCTCCAACACAAAACAAGGCGGCTCAGGGTTTCATTCAGATGCTTTAATACATACAAACACATCAGGATGGATAGCAGCATCTTTAAATGCGAACAAACTAGAACAGACACAGCTTACATACACACATGCTTCCATCTCAGCTAACTACAAAACAGCAGTCAGGCTCGCACATGTTCAGTATTTATACATTTGTGCAAGCACTTGGATAGCTTCTTAAAGGTATATATACACACATACTAATCTACAATCACCATATTTCCACAGTGATAAGAAGAGCATTCTACATTGCCCAACTCATAAGTAAGGGCATTGCCTCCAGAAAAAAATAAGTTATAACCTCCCTGTATTCTTCCCTCATCAGGCCAATAACAGAGTACAACTCACCTTTTGGTATGTACCCTTCCAAGCAATTGCAGAGACCACAAAGGTTCCTCACAAGGAAAATTCAAGATCTTCAGCATCTTTCCTATGTGGATCGACTGAAATCACTGTCACTTTATTCTGTTTCATACAGACTACTCATAGGCGATTCTCTGCTGTGCGAATACAGCAATTTCTGATCCTGCTTTACTGGAAATGTTGCATATCCGCAAATCGAATGGCACACGGGTTATTTGCTCTAAAGACCTTAATCTGGTATGTGCCATTAACAGAACCTGCTGCAGGGACAGATTTCTCACCCAGAAGTTACTACACCATCAGAAAAGACTCCCACTTCATGTCAAACACAGCACCCCATTGGCCCTCTTCAAACGAAATCTGGACACTTGAATGGGTCACTGTAAAGTCACCCTGCGGGTTCCACCTGTCTCTCTTCTGGACAGGGCCAATAGGTGCTGATTGTGGAAATAAGGGTAACTTGGCTTGTAAGGGCACTAGGGCCATTAACCTTGTAACTTCCTCTGACCCTTAAACCAATAAACCATACCAATAAACCATACTAGGTAAACTATCAGCTATAAAATTAAAACTATTAAAATATTCAAATCAATTAGTTGCATTTAGTAAGCATAAACAAACATATTACTATGAAGAAAAAATATTAAAAAGCACCTACTTGTGAATTAAAACAAGTCTCTACAAAGATATACAGAACAAAGATTTGAGTAAATTAAAATGTACTGCAGGAAGAGGCAAGTCTTAAGGGAACTTCTAGAAAAAGTTGGCAACCCGCCTTAAAATGCAAGGAAATTACACAAGTCAGAAGCTTAAAATGAAACTAACAGTTATGATTAGCATACTCCCAAGATTAATACAGGAATCACTGAAACCCTATGCCTACTGAGAGGACGACCAATGTGAACTTCTTAACTGAAGCCAGGACAGCACTTAGCGGTTTCTTGTTCATTACGGAATTTGATATATTCTGTCAATAAAAATTCTCTACCTATTCAAAAACTACAGACTACAATTAATAAAACAGGTTTGTCCAATATTTACCAAAGTTTGAACACCAATGTACTGCACTAAAGCTGTGGGGTGATCATCAGTAAAATAAACATTGACCCAGCTACATGGAAAACTACACTATAAATTGTTAAACAATGACGGTGAGAATTTGGATGTAGATCCTTAAGGAGAACAGCCACCACACAGATTATATTGATGAACTAGCAGAATGTCTAAAATCTACGCCAACATGGGAATGGAGAAAAGATTTTACTGATAGGAATGACCAGAATTAGGGGTACATGGAATAGGCAAAAGGGGGCTGGACTTTACTAGAGAAAACTGATAGAACCAAGGCATCAGGAGCAAATAACTAGGGGAAGGTAGCAGAATGGGAAGGAGCCAAAAAGACATCTGGACTATAGGTTAGGGACTGCCCTCCCTATCAGGGATTGATAAAGTATAGGGAAAGGGGTAGGGAAACAAGTGAAATATCTGCTCCGGTAAGCTTCTGTTAAAAAGGGGATAATTAGTAGGGCATAAAAAATATTGAACTATAACCAAAGGAATAAAATCAGAGGAAGTTAAAAAAGATCAGGAAGAAAGATCAGATAAGCAATTCACAAGGAAACAAGAGGATGTGTATGGCTCCCAAATATGCAACAAAGTCTAGAAGATTTAGGATGTCTGCTTGAAATGTTTGCATAGGTACTTTATACCCCAAGCAGACTTCAAATAATTTGCATTCAGGTAAATGGCAAATGTTGGTGGTGTGATGGGGAAGAAAGAGATAACTGAGAAAAAGAAGTTATGTACTTACCATAATGTTCCATTTGCGTTGACCATTTTTATTCTTCAACTGATGGGTTTGGATTCGATCTCTCAGATCAGACTATACCTTTGCCAAAGTTTGCGGCAACCAAAATCTCAAGCTTCTCCCCTGCCCATAATAAACCAAACCCAAGTTAGCTCAGATCTTGTTTACTGATTTTTGCCAGGAAGAAAATATTTACTATACATAAATAAAGTGAACTGCCTGCAGTCAATACATAAAAAGACCATCTGGGACTCTATATAAAGGACAGTGATGTCTCCTAAAAAGCTCAATCTTCCAGAGGTTTGCAAAGGATGGGGTTTGGTGGGTGGGGAGATGAGGAAGAATGAAAATGGACAACACAGATGGAACGTTATGGGAAGTACATAACTTTTTGATCTGATGATCTTAATTTTCATTCTATCCTCAACTGATGGGACAGAGTCCCCAGCAACCTAAAATCCAAGTGGACTCAAAGGATGTTCCTGAGCACAGTCAAACCAAACAATTCTCAACCTCTGGAGACCAGATCCAATCTGCCTGAGGTCTGACATTATCTGGATGGATCATGCCCGTCAGGTGAGACAGGTGGTCTGGAGTCAGATCCAGAACCCAAGGTTGGTGAAGTAGGTGAGGCCAAAGGAAGGGGAACCAAATCTGTCGAGGCAAGTAAGGTGTAATGAGGATGACTTTGCTCTTCAACATGGCAGCTTTCTGTAGGAATTTTGGAATTAGTGGGATTGGTGGATAGGTGTACAGTAGACTGGAGAGCCAATTGTGAAGTAGAGCATGCCACAGTGATTTCCCCTGTGGGGGGATTAGGCAAAACAGCTGCTGGATTTCTTGTTTAGGGGAGAAGCAAAAAGACTGCAGCAAGGCTGGCCCCACTGAAGAAAAATAATTTCGCCACTTTTTTTGTTGAGAGACCACTAAAGAAAGCACCTGCTCGGCTTGTCTGCTATTATCCTGAATTTCCTTGAATGTGGGTTGCTATGAAGAAGCGGTTGAATGACATCTCCCATTGCCACACTCTGAGCGCTTCTTCACACAATCTCTGATCTGGTCCCTCCTTGTTTGTTGATGTACCGAACTACTGAGCTGCAATCGTCCTCGAAGGGAGAGCATCTTGAAGGGCCTGCAATGCTATTTTAGCACTACTCTCATCTCTAGGACATTGATATGTAAAATTGGTCTCTTCAGGGGACCAAGCGCCTAGGGCAGTTTCCCCCAGAAAATGCCCCCCCCCCCCCAACTGGGAAAAGTCTGTGGTCACTATGGCCTTGGGCTGATTGGGAATGAAGAGGTGGCTCTTGTAGAACAGGATCTGATTGAATCCACCACCCGAGATCTCTCTTGCATATATGAGCGATTCTTATCAGAGTTGACATGGGTTGGTAAAGTATCTACATTGTGCTGCTAGCATCCACTGTAGGATCCTCATGTAAAATCTGGATAAAGATACTAGTGTTACTGCCATTGACACTGATCTTGGAGCTTGAAGGACCAAGCTGGCCAAAATCGGTACTGCAGTTTATTTTTCTGACACGTGATCATACAGTTTGAACCTTTATGGGAGGCAGTGGTGCTTATCATTGACTTTGTGGTGAACAGTGCTCCTATGAATTCCAAATTCTGAGTTGGTTCCTGTTGAAACTTGTCGTAGTTTATAGGTTATCCCCCGATGAGAACATGTCTGGAGAATCTGAGCTCGTGACTTTATTAACTGATGCCTGGTTTGGGGCGGTAATGAGCCAGTCATCTAGATATGGAAACACCAGGAATCTTTGCAGTCTCAAGAGAGCTGCTACTACTGCTATACATTTGGTGAACACCCTGGAGGCTATGGTGAGACCAAAGAGCAGAACAATTGGCAATGACTGGCTCCCACCCAGAAGTGCAAGTACCTTCTGGATCGTCTGTTCATCTTTATGGCATAGTACTCATCCTGAAGGTCTACAGCGCACATCCTGTCATCCTTGCCCAGAAATGGGAGAATGGACTAAACTGTGACCATCCAAAATTTGGTCCGATGAACTGACTTGTTTAAGTTGATCCAAAACAGGTCTCCAGTCTCCTGTTTTCTTTGGCACTAAAAAGATCCTTGAGTAAGTTCCAGATTCTATCTGGTTTGGCGGGACCTCTTGGAGGACTCTCTCTTCTACCAGCCTTCATATTTGAATTGCTGCTTGATCCCTCTGACTCAGTGGAACATCTGGGATTTTTCTTGAGATTGGAGGTGGAAGGGAAAAGGGTATTGTATAACCTCTGGAAATAATCCTCTGTACCAAAGTATCTTTTATGTCTAGACAGGCTCTCTGCTGCAGGGATAACTGACCCCCGATTGGGCCTCCTTTCAGGAGTACTAATAAAGTCTGTCAAACAGAATCTCTGGTCCCCTGGTTTTGCAGGCCATCTCTGCTGCGGGGGAGTTAACCATTGGCATTTCCTCCTCTGCCCCTGGGGAACTTCCTCCATGTGTGTCCAGGAAATGACCCTGGGATTTCTTTGAACCACATCTTCTGACCACCTCATTGATTTTTACAAAAAGGATCTTTGAGAGGTTGAAAACTGTACGACCATGGCAGATAAGGTCTTTCTATCCTTTTCACACCTGGACAATGTTTTTCACTTTGGGGTCAAACAAAAGTGCCATCAAAAGGAACACTGATGAACGAAGACCTGAAGGGCTCCATAAACATCACATAAGCGCATCCAGGCATGTCTCCTGATGGAAATGCCTGAACCCGCTGCCCTTGAGATTCCTTCAGCTACATGCGAAATGAGCCTCATGGAATTCGATATAGATTGCAGGGTAGCCAGATGAGAAGTCACGGATGATTGGACCGCTGCAGAAATGATTCATGAGAGGGTATTTCAGAGTTCCGGAATCAAATCCCTCTATAATCTTGTAAAATGTGCCAAATAATTCAGCAACTTTAAGGCAAAGGTCACTGAAACATAGACACACTTCACAATCATGTCCATCGCCCTTGACTTCCTATTAGGGGGATGAACAGCAGAACTCTCCTCAGCAAATTACTTTTTGGTGGCCACCACCCACTACCATGGCATCAATGGGCACCCCTTTACCCCAAAACTGCTTATCCACCCATGGTGCCATAATCTTGTTCGGTCTCCTAGGTGTGGATTCAACTGTGTCGGGGTCCTTCCACACCTGCAGAGAGTAACTCAATAAGCTCACTGGCGGGCAGAGTAACCCAGGTGGTAGACAGTACCGAAAGCCTCCAGGAATACAGAATCCTTGGATGAAAAGTTGCCGGGCGTCCAGCCACCTCTCTGCTTTAGGATCTCAAGGATGTCTCCAAATGAGACATCTTTAGGAGGTGACCATAGGGACCCTTCACCTTCATCGAAGTCCATATTTTCCATGACGGACTCCTCTGGCGAATCCAAGTGCTTCCTCTTGCACATCTTTTTTCTAGGGACTTCCTCAGTGGGATGCATCGGAAGAAATGGACATACACTGTTGGGAAGCCTGAGGGTCTCTGACTGGCTTGTCCCTGTGGTAGAGAGTGATGAGGCTCAGAGCACAGAGACAAAGGTAGAAGGGCTTAAGATCCAAGGGTGTTGGATCCATCTGTTCTGCTGAGAAAAACAAAACCCTTTTTACAGCCTTGAAGGAAGACTGCCCCGGAGAAAGAGAAGACCTCCGATTCAAAAAGACAAGCTTTTGGACTGCTGTCCTCTCCCGCTCAGAAAGCAATCTCACCAAGATGGAAGCCGGAGCCGAACTATCCAGTGCAGAGGCACAGAGATGGCTCTGACAACTTTTGGAGCCGACTCCAACACCTCGGATACAACAGGAAAGCTTCAGCTCTGACAGCTCTCTGGATCCACCTTAATCGGAGCACTCACAGTAAGCTTCGCTGGATCTGAGCCAGACTGAGCCTGACAGCTCGGATCCAGGGACTCTGACAGAGAAAAGAATCTGAGGAAGTTGTAGTGAGGGTGTGGTTGAAGAACCCACCTCCTGACCCGAAGGGGTAGGAGCTGGTAAGACACTCATCTGACTCTGCACAGACAGGATCTACCGCACCACCTTTTCCACATCTTCCTCAAACTTCTGAAGAAATGAGTGGAAATAATACAGGAGGACCTGGGTCTGTGGATGCCAAAGAAAGGTGAGGGCACCGGATCTACAAATGGTGAATATTTTGTCTTTATAGATAAATGAGACTTGAGGCAGTAGAGCTGGAGGTAGTCAGATCCGGTAACTTTTTCATCATAGGTTCATACTAGGCTATCTGCCCTAGGGCATTTATAAGCCTAGCCAGAATGTGTTTGGCTTTCGCCACCCATTTTAAATTTAATTTGCTATGCCCTTTTTCGAGGTTAGTATACTGTGCCTCTGTCTAACAGTGACACAGAAGTGATACCCGGGGTAAACCTACGATCTCCCATCCACTCATCAAGATTCCTCTTGAAGACAGTCAATGAGGGACTCTGCCTAACCTGGACTGGGATTTTATTCCAGAGTGAAGGGAGCCTCTGGGTTATGAATCTGTCCCTCCAGCAAGTCCTATTTATTTCAGTGCCGAGGTTCAAGTCTCTCGAGCACGTAGCTCGATGGGATTTGGATTTTCTGAGGTGCAGCATGTCCATTAATTCCGGGTTGGACATGGCTTTATATGTCAAGCACAGATCGCCTCTGAACAGGCGGTATGCCACTGAATAGAGCTGGAGTTTCTTTAACCGGGCAGCATATGGCATCTGTTTGAGCCCTTTGATCCTCTTGGTGAGGTACTTTTGGGGTCTTTCCAGTTGCTGCAGGTGTCTGGTAAGGTACATCCCAAAAGGGGCATTGTACTCAATTATGGGCCTGATGAGGAATGAGTAAAGAGGCACGATGACCTCCCCTGATCTAGATGTGAATCCCTTCATGATTAGGTGGGCTATATAAAATGTTTTTCTAACCACTTTGGCCACATGGTTGTCAAATGAGAGATTGCTATCAACTTGGGTCCCCAGGTCCCCAATTACTTCTTCTGTACTTAATGGATTACCACCTATGTGGTAATTTGTGGGCACTGTTTTTGCCAAAGGGGATGACTATGCACTTTTTGGTATTTAGCTTGAGGCCATGGCTCTGGCACCAGTTGTCTGTTTCTATGAGGCCCTTTTGGAGGATGCTTGTGTCGGCTGGAGAGTCTATTATGATGCCCAGTTTGCAGTCATCTGCGAACTTGGTCAGCCACAGTCCTTCCGTGTTGGCCTGTACCTCCGAGAAATATATACCAAACAAGAGAGGTCCCAGGACTGAGCCTTGTGGGACACCACTTGTAACTGGTTTGGAGTCTGACATGGCTCCAGCAATTCTAACCATGTAGGTTCTGTCCTTGAGCCAGTTTGCAATCCATCTAGTGACATAGGGGTTTATATTTAAGCTGGTGAGCTTATCTATAATGCCAGAGTGGGGTATTATATCGAAGGCTTTTGCGAGGTCCAGGTAGGCTGTGTGGACCACCTTCCCCTCGTCAATGGCCTTGGTGACTGTTTCAAAGAAATCAACCAGGTTTAAGAGGCAGGAGATCCAAGGAAGTCACTTTTTTCTTGAGCTTGGATCTTTTACTAGATTGCTTCAAAACCAGGGAAGATGATGTGGATGGTCTCAAAGAAGGCAACTTTGAATCTTTACTTTTGGGGGATTAAGCCCCAGATATTGCCTCTCCAAAAGTGGAAAGAAGGGAGCACACCTTTCAAAATAAGTTTTTTTCTTTCAACTAAGGCCCTGGGTTTAAAACCATGACAAGCAGAAGAGTCTTTCTACAAATGTAAAGGCACAAGGTGGGCATTAGAGGAAGCTTGTGCCCACATACTGAATCCATCAGAGCCTTTTTCTGACATTATATCACAAGAATAGGAAAATTACTTTCAAGAAAAGAAAAATTTTTTTTTTTGTTTAGCAAATACTGAAAGGCAATACGAAAAGTACCAGCAATGGTGACAACAGACACTAGGTGTAGAAAGACAGAAGATTACTCGTTAGGCTCATAGGCTAACTACCACAAAGGCCTTTTTAAGCCTAGCCATGCATCCCAAACCTCTGACAGGTTCTGATACCCTTGATAAGTGTAAGCAGGGGTTTGGGAAGTGAAACATTTACAAGCAAGGGCTTGGAAGATGAACCATGCCTGTGTAGCAGTAGTAATTTAAGTAATACAGAAAGGTAAAGAAAGCTAACTATCTTAACACTTAAGAAATTATAAGAGTAAAGCAAGAGAGAAGAAATCTTTGAAATATTACAACTATATCTAAAAATTAGGAAATGGAGAGTTTTATAAGACAATAATAAACAAAGAGGCAATGAGATCTGAAGTCACTTAGGGTTGGTGCATTATGGGTAAGGGAGAAGCTCGAGAATTTGTCATGAGCTCTAGCAATGGCAAAGTCGGATCCGAGGGATTGCATTCAAACCCATCAATTGAGGACAGAACCAAATTGATATCAGATGATATTGTTTGGCAAGTCTAATGAGTTAGCACACCTTAAAAATTCCCTCCAGAGTACTCTTTTAGAAACACTGGGTGATCAAACGTGTGTAATCAAGGAAATCATTTTTTGAGCGAGGATACATGTGAATTGCCTAGATACAGTAAGGCTTTGTTAACATTTACTGAAGATGCAAAAACCAAACGGATGCAGGTACACTGAGGTGCCCAAAACACACAACAACAGCAAAAGTAAATTAAGGCACCAAAGTTACACACTGGAAATCAGTCACTGTACTTCATTGCAGAAGACAAACGGTAAGCGCTTTCACAACTTAATGTTGCTTCATCAGACCACATCACTACAACTGATGCTTGGTTAAATACTTTAGTATGACATCACAATTTAAAGATATTACTCCACTAACATAAGAACATATATCGATATCCATAAGAAAAATGCATAAAATATATAGAAAGGTGTGTATTTACACACAATAATATTTAAAAAAAGGGGGAATGTCATCCCTGATGGATATATATATATATATATATATATATATATATATATATATATATATATATATATATGTACATATACACGCACATTTTGTGCACATATAACCATAATAGTACAATAAAAAATATATAAAAAACTCATATTTAGTGTTTAAGGCGCCTTGCCTTAAGGTAAGGAACTAATGAGGTGCAGCCATTCAAACCAGGATATCTATCTGCTTGTAATTTAGTGATCCATTGTTGTTCTAATTCTTCATTTTTAGTACATTCATCCTGTGAAATGTTTTAAACTTTATACGAAGAATTACTATGATTGTAAAAGTGTCGATGTTGTTTATTTTTGTTTTTGCCAAGCATGCCATGCCTATTATGTAGGCAAAACAAATAGGAGCTTTAAAGAAAGAATGTTAGAACATATAAGGGACATACGGAACCAGAAGCAATCAAATGCTCTAGCTAATCATGTCCTGAATACAGACAGTAGTCATGGTTTTAAATTTTTAATCTTACAACAAATAGTACGGACAAACAGAGGTGGTGATGTAGAAAACCACACTGAAGAATTAGAACAACAATGGATCACTAAATTACAAGCAGATGGATATCCTGGTTTGAATGGCTGCACCTCATTAGTTCCTTACCTTAAGGCAAGGCGCCTTAAACACTAAATATGAGTTTTTTATATTTTTTTTATTGTACTATTATGGTTATATGTGCACAAAATGTGTGTGTATATGTACATATTATATATTTTTTTTAATAACCATCAGGGATGACATTCCCCCTTTTTTTTAAATATTGTGTGTAAATACACACCTTTCTATATATTTTATGCATTTTTCTTATGGATATCGATATGTTAGTGGAGTAATATCTCTTTAAATTGTGATGTCATACTAATTGTCCTAGTATTTAACCAAGCATCAGTTGTAGTGATGTGGTCTGATGAAGCAACATTAAGTTGTGAAAGCGCTTACCGTTTGTCTTCTGCAATAAAGTACAGTGACTGATTTCCAGTGTGTAACTTTGGTGCCTTAATTTACTTTTGCTGTTTGTTAACATTTAATTTGGTAGCTGCCAAAAAACAATTACTAGAATACAGAAATCAAAGTCTAAACCAACTGAATCTGAAGTATTAACTATGGTAACAGAGATAAAATAATTGGAAGTGAGATCTTTAGAAAAAAGTGCAGGAGCAAATTACACAGAAAAAATGGAAATTATGGGAATAATACATACATAAATTTGTTTTGGAGAAGGAGTGAGGTTTAAGGAAGGCAGGAAATGATGCAATGTTGAAATGATAAATTAAAAAAATATATATACTTGCAATTGGGAGTATATTAATATGCTTTCTTTTCTATAAATGCATGTTTGCCCAAGTCTTATGTGATGATTCAATAAATGTTTTAAAAATGTATTATTGTGACTTTTAAAATCCAGTTTAAGACCTGGAACCTAAAGGATACTAACACTTCGGAAATAGTCTGTACTAAAGAGTATGTTGTCACTTATGCTTCTTTGATAACGTCTAAGGTTCCAGGTATATGAACATTTGTTTGAAATTTGAGGACACCATTTCATTTTATTAAAAGGCTTAGGATCTGCCCAGTGGAAGCTACAGTGCAAACTTTCAGAGCTTCATTGGAAGGAATGAGTTAAAAAGAGCAACATGCTTCAATTGCAAAATGTGCTTGCAGTAGAGTTAGTTTCACTTCCTTACTCTCCCCTTCTTCACTTACTTCCTTACTACCTAAATCTCTTCCCAGACTTTCTCTCTAGATATACAATAAGTCTGTTTTTTCCTCACTTCATATTACAATTCCCATTTTGTTTTAAAACTAACGTACTTTTAATTTCACCAACAAACTGCCTAAAATTTTCTCTAAATATTAAATGATCATATATACCTTGTAGAGATTCTTAACCGATGTTTTTATATTATGTGTAATTTGTTACAATTGTTTAAACTGCAAATATTTTTGTTTTACTTTTACGGATCATAAAAACCACTCTTCTTAAAATGGTTTGTAATAATTTGGAGCTTTTCTCCCCAGGCCTCCACTGAAAATGGGCTTCTACCCAGTTGGACCCTCCCGGTAATCAAATGTAAATAAAATCAAATAAATAAATAATTCATTACTACCATAATAGAAATATGTTAACTTTACAACACAATACTGGTAAATCAGCAGTCAAGCATTTAACTGTTTGCATACACCAATATAAAATATACCATGGTTTAACTTTATTAGGGCAGAGAGACCATTATGAATTTCCTGTGTTTTTAACTTTACAAAGCAGTTAAGTTGCATGTTAAAAGGATAAAATGACATCAAGTTTGTGGTACAGATTTTATAAGTGGTAGTATCTACTCAAACTGAACTCCAGTACAAAGAAGAATTTTGTTTGGAGGTAAAAGGGAAGACTGGGTTGTTCAAGGAGAGCAGGCCAGGCAATAACTGCTTAACAAATATGGGCAAGGATCCAAAAGGTAAGTGAAAGGGTTGTGCCATACACTGACAAATCAGAAGACTGTGTACGATTAAATTATTACAATTTAATTAGACAAAAATGGTGATGTGATAAATGCCTGTATTACTTATGTGGAAGATAACCAAAATGTAAGCACCATTTGATAAAATATTAATAGTTGTACAGTTTGTGTTACAAGATGGTACATTTGAAGGACATTCCCAGTCATTTTGAGTAGGTTTCTTACAGAAGTGTGCTTAATACAGACTGACACTCAAGAATACTGTACATTTTTCATTTTGTACTCCAGTCCTTTCAGTGTACTTCTTACAACTGTACATGTGCAATATAGACTGGGTTATGGTTAAGAATATTGTAACAGAGTCTTCATTTTGTTAATTTATAGAAGGTTGTATACAATCCTTTTAGCATGTTTCAACTATTTTTCTGTGTAATACTGACTGAATTTAGTCAAAATGACTGGATAAGACTTTTGTTAGCCAAGATGTAAGCTAATGGTTTAAAAAAAAAACATAGGATGCATATACATGCGCCTACACACACATGTACACGTATACATGCACATACATATAAAAACATATGGGTCTACTTCAGAAGACTTAAAAAAGTACAGTTTTGTACCTACCATAAATGTAGATGTTCGAAGATCCACATTGCTGCAGTCCTTACATATGGGTAGTCCGCTGTCCTCGGTCGGCCCGAATACCAAAGTATAAGGCTGACGTCGGTCAAGGCGCTTAAAACTGACATCAGGACGTCAGGGTACAAAAGCGCATGACCGACGTCATTTCCTCAGTCTTTTCTTGCCCCAGATGTCAGAAGGCCCTAACAAGAAAGGCCAAAGCCAAAAACCAGCAAAAACTAACCAACCACCCGTGCACTAACCATATTTACAATATGTACAACACAAACTACACCACCACCTTCAACAACAGAGGGGAAGGAGGGAGGGTAAATTGGACTGCAGCAATGTGGATCTTCGAACATCTACATTTATGGTAGGTACAAAACTGTACTATGTTCTTCATCTCACATTGCTGCAGTCCTTACATATGGGTAGAATCCCAAAGCAGAGGTAAGGGAGGATGGCAAAACTATAAAGCAGTAGGCGCTGCCAAAATGCCCTGTAAAATAGCAGTGGCAAATCCAGCCCTAGATTTAGAGTAAAGTGGAAGGTGGTAATGCTTAGAGAAAGTATGCACTGAACTCCAAGTAGCTGCTTCCAAAATATCTTTAGTAGCCACCCCCCTTAAAAAAGCTGTAGAAGTGGCAGTAGCCCTAGTGGAATGAGGCCTAATCCCAGCTGGAATCTCCTTACCATGATGGGAATAACAGAAAGCAATACAAAACCCAATCCACTTAGAAATAGTTTGTTTTGAAACAGGTTTGCCCTGAGAACCCAAAGCAAAAGAAACAAACAACTGCTGAGACTGCCTGAACCCTTTAGTTCTGCTCAAATAATATCGCAACTGTCTGTGTATATCCAAAGTGTGCAAAATCCTTTCCCCTTTATTTTGTGGGTTTGCATAAAAAGTGGGCAAATGAATAGTTTGGTTTAAAGCCACACTAGAAACCACTTTAGGCATAAAAAGAAGGGTTAGTACGGAAAGACACCCTATCCTTGTGGAAAATTAAGAAAGGCTCAACTGCCATAAGGGCCTGTAATTCAGAAACCCTTCTCGCAGAGGTAATGGCCAACAAAAAGCAGTCTTCCATGATAAATATTTCAACTCTGCTGATGCTGCAGGCTCAAAAGGTTGTAGAGTGAGTTTCTCCAACACAAAATTGAGATCCCAAGCAGGAGTAGGAGCTCTACGTGGGGGTCTTATATTCTTTGCCCCTCTAAGGAATTGCTTAAACAAAGGCTGAGAAAATAATGGTGGGTCACAGTCATAGTGAGCAGAAATTGCTGCAGCATGAACCTTTATAGAGGAGAAGGACAAACCTTTGTCCAATAACTCAGTAAGGTATTGAAGTGCAACACTTAAATTAGGTTTAGAAACATCAAAGTCCTTTGCTGTACTCCAAAATAAAAATCTCCTCCATTTATCTGGTAAACTTTCCTTGTACTAGGCCTTCTGGCCTCCAAAATAACATTCAAAACTTGTTGTGGAAGCTGAGACCCTCCAGGGTTTAAAACAGAATATGCCAGGCTGTCAGATGTAGAGAATGAAGTTTGACATTGAGTAAATGACTGTTCTCCTGAGACAGCAGGTGAGGAATCGAAGGCAAAGGCCATGGAGGCTCCCGTACCAGACTTCTCAGTAATGGGTACCAGTGCTGTCGAGGCCAATCTGGAGCTATTAAAATCATGTTTGGCTTGTCCTGTCTGACCTTCAGGAGTACCTTTGGGAGGACAGGCAGAGGTGGAAAGACATACACGTGAAGATTGCTCCAATTGAATGAGAGAGCATCCACTTTCCAAGCTGTGGGATGAAACCTTTTTGTGCAAAACTTTGGCAGCTGGTAATTTAGTGGAGAAGCGAACAGATCTATGTCTGGAGTTCCCCATAACATTGTCAATCTCTGAAATACATGAGGATCCAATTTCCACTCGTGGGGATCCATAATTTGTCTGCTCAACACATCTGCTAAGGAGTTCTGTGCTCCTGGCAGAAACCTTGCCTGAAGATTTAGCTGTAAACTGAGAGCAGTCTCCCACAAAATCATTGCTTCTCTGCACAGAGGATAAGAATGCGTTCCCCCTTGCTTGTTGATGTACCACATGACAGTTGTGTTGTCTGTTTGAATCAACACCTGCCCTGGAAGAAGTAAATCCTTGAAAGCTATCAATGCAAATTGGACTGCTAACATCTCCTTCAAGTTGATATATAGATGTTGAAGTCTGGCAGGCCACGTGTCTTGTACCCATTTTCCGTTTAGATGAGCTCCCCAAGCTTTGTCTGAGGCATCTGTCGTTAAAATCTGACTCGCCTCTGGCCGGGTCACAGAGAGTCCCTTGTTTAGGTGACATTCCTGAGCCCACCACAAAAACTCCTTTTGAATGCAAGGTATTATCTGAATGACAGTGTCCAAATCTTGGCAGTGCTGTGTCCATACATTCTTGAGATACCATTGTAGCTTCCTCATATGCAGTTTGGCATTGGGAAGTACCAGAATACAAGATGCAATGAACCCCAAGGCTTGAAGGACTGTCCTTGCAGTCAGCCTGGACTGACGAGACAATTGGTGGAAGTAAAGAGAAAGATTCTGTTGTTTGTCCGGGGTCAAAAAGGCCATCTGGGATGCTGTATTCAGTCTCACACCCAGAAAGCACATGTCCTGAGAGGGTACTAGACTGGACTTTATTTCGCGCACAGAATACCCCAGGCATCTTAACACTGCCATCACATACTGTAGATGATGAAGAAGTTCGTCCTTTTCTTGGGCCAGAATCAGGCAATCGTCCAAATAAGGATAGATTTGTATTCCTCTTAGCCTGAAGAAAGCTACCACTGGAGCCAGAACCTTCGTGAATACTCTGTCGCAGTAGATAAGCCAAAGGGCAATGCAGAGAACTGATAATGTGAAGTCCCAGCCCGAAAACGCAGATACTTCCTGCAACTGGGCCTGATAGGAACATGAAGGTAAGCCTCCTTGAGATCCAGAGTCACCATCCAGTGATCTTTGCCCAGCAGAGGTAAAAGCTGTTGTAACGTCAACATTTTGAACTTGGGAATGTCCAGATATGTGTTGAGGATAGATAAATCCAAAATTGGTCTCCACGTGTTTCCTTTCTTTGGTACTAGAAACAGGCGAGAATAAAATCCTAGGCCCACTTCTGGCAGAGGGACCGGTTGTATGGCCCCTATTTGAAGTAGCAGAGAAATTTGTTTGTGAGCCTCTAGTCTTTGCTGAGGAGGAACGTCCGGCATGCCTTTGAAAGGAGGCAAGGTATGGAAATAAAACTTGTAACCCTGGTGTATGATATCCAATACCCATTTGTCCTGGGTAATCAACATCCAATTTTCCTTGAAGACTGCTAACCTTCCTCCCAAAGGTGCTGCCAGGCAAGAAGGATCTGGCATCTGAAAAGGTAGGTCATTGGGCCTGTTTACGAAAGGACTGGCCCCTGCCCTCACCCGAAGATTGTGCAGGTGAACTCCCTGTTCTAGGCCTGAAAGAACTCTGAGCTCTCCCCCTACCACGTCTAGATCTACCCCTAGACTGAGAATCATAAGGATACGTCCACCCCTTAGCAGGCCAATTCCTACTAAACTTCGGAGGCTGAACTTGCAAAAAATCTTTAACAGCCTGCATAGACTTAGCCTTGTCTTCCATTTTCTTCAAGACTGACTCCACAGGTGAACCAAACAACACATCAGACTGCAAAGGAGCATCCAAAATCCTTGTCTTAACATGGTCAGATAAATTCTGATCCTTCAGCCAGGCGTGCCTGCGAAGAACTGAGCCAGTGGCAGCCACCCTAGACGAGGCCTGCACAGCATCAAAACCACACTGTAATGAATGCTTACCCACCTGTTCAGAGACATGCACCAAATCTTGTAATTCTTTACACTCAATGCCTTCCGCCAGAGCATCCACCTTAGACTTCAATTGAGAAAGAAGAAAGTTTTGATATTTCAACATATGAAACTGGCAATTCAAGGCCCTCATAGCTAAGGTAGAAGATGTATAGACCTTTTTTCCCCATCTATCCAAAGCTCTGGCTTCTTTATCTAGAGGAACCGGATTTTTACAACAGAGGCCTTGACACCCTTAGGTCCCTGACTAATAGTTTCTGGGTCCGCCCTAGGACTCTTATAAAGATATTTATGAGCCTCAGGCACCCTGTAATACCTATCCGGTTTAACAGGAGCAGGAGGCAAAGAATCAGGATTAAGAGAAGCCTCTGCAAACACATCTTCCACAACATCCAGAACAGGGGGTATAGCCAAGGGCCTATGCTGGGGTAACAGCAAAAATTCCCTAAGCCTTTTCCGAGAATCAGAGAAGTCCTGACCTTCCCACTTAAAATGTTCCCTCATAGAATGAAGTGTCTCTGAAAAAGAAAAATCCTCTGGAGGAGAAGCAGAAGGAGTGGAATCATCTGCATCAGAATCAGAATAAGGAGAGTACTCCTGCAGGTCTTCAGCTGAAGACTCTGAAACATCCGAAGCCTGCTCAAAACTTCCCAACTCTGGCTCCACCCTAGGCCTCTTATCAGGAGGGGGCAAAGAACCTCTAATCAGAGTAATCAAATCTTCTGCCAATTTAAGCATGTGCTTCTTAGGCACAGACCCTGCTGAACTAGGAGTGACACCAACAGAAGCTAAAACTGGCCTGCCTCTGGGAGAAGCCTTGGAAACGGAAGGAGAAGGCCTAACCACCCTAGGAAGGGAGGGGAGTACAGTAACTTGAGAAGCCCCTTCAGCCTGACCTGCCTCCTGAGAGATCACCTCCTGCAAAATCAAAGTCTCCCCCTGAGACTCCAGAGAGGTCTCCGTCGGAACCACCCGTTCCACTCAGGCCTGTAAAGAACCGCCGACCGCACCGATCGACTCATCTTGCCTGGGTACACCTGTTTTGTCTTTGCGCTTCTTCAGAAGCGGCCGGAGAATCCGACGGCATATTATAATTGCACCGCTTCCCAAAGACCAGCCTAGCACAATCTAACCTCCGCTTAATAGTGCGTTTATTGAACCTAGCACAAAAGCGACACCCAACAACGTCGTGCTCAGGCCCCAGACAAGGAATACACAAAGAATGATAATCTCTATGCGGTATCTGTTTCCCACAAGAAATACAGTTATTCACTTTTTCTGACATCCGGTAAAACACTGAGGCAAGAAAAAACCAAAATATTCCCCAACGGGGTACTTAGCCAACTTGGATTCGGTCTGAAACTCCGATGAAAAATTTCAGAACGCCGAACGGCACTTGCAACGCTGCTTCTGCATCGGACCATGCGGCAAAAAAGACTGAGGAAATGACGTCGGTCATGCGCTTTTGTACCCTGACGTCCTGATGTCAGTTTTAAGCGCCTTGACCGACGTCAGCCTTATACTTTGGTATTCGGGCCGACCGAGGACAGCGGACTACCCATATGTAAGGACTGCAGCAATGTGAGATGAAGAACATCCAAAAGACAGAAAATTTTAAATACTGAATGATGGAATTTGCCCCTTCTCCACTGTTGTGCGATCTTGGATTTGGTATATATAGTTAGCAGAGGGTGTGGGGGACTCAGCCCCCCAAATGAGGGATGCAGGGGAGGCTTGGACCCTCTATTAAAAATGTGTTCAGTATTTTGTATTTCCTGTCTTTTGGGATTCAGTGTTTTGGTCTGCCAGTCTTCTGAAGTAGACCCAAACATATGCATACAGGATCATAGGAAGTTACTAGGCTAATGGCTCTAGGGCCCTTACAAGCCTAGCCAAGTTCTACCCTTATTTCCACGATCAGTACATATAGTCCCTGTCCAAGAGGAACACAGGTGGAACACCCACTGTGAATTTACAGTTACCCATCCAATCATCCAGACTGCCTTTGAAGAGGGCCAATGAGGTGTGCTGTTTGACATGAAGACTTTGTGCAAAGGTGTGGTAACCTCTGGTAGACAAATCTGTCCCTCCCGCAGGTTCTATTAATGTCACATACCACGTTAAGTTCTTTAAAACAGGTAACCCATGTACCATCTGACTTGTAGATATGCAGCATTTCCAATAAAGCAGGGTCAGATACACACTCATATACATAGTTATATAATTACAGATTTGCTCACATACTTATAAATGTATAAAAATGCAATATCAAAAAATGCATACATGCACGTGTAGCTATTAGGCTTGTCACCTTAATGACAATTATGACAAGTGAAATATCTATACCTTAAGTTGAATATTACGGAATTTTATAGACCGTCACACTATAAGGCTAGTGCAGACCTACTGGGTACTAGGCTTTGTTTTATGAAGATGCTAAGTTTATCCCACAGATGAGGTAGACTTTGGGATACAAATCTGTCTCTCCAGCAGGTTCTGTTAGAGTCACAAATAAGGTTCAGATTCATGGCACTCGCAACTCTCATATAATTTTTCTTATGAATATGTAATATTTTCACCAGGGCTGGATCACAGAATACCTTGTTGGTCAGGCATAAGCCACGTCTAAGTAAACAATGAGACAGAGTACAAGGGATAGGGTCGGTCTGCACAAGAGATGTCTTACAATTTTTTTTTTTTTTTTTTAGAGAAACCTCTGGGGCTGCTCCAGTTAGTTTAAGTGCCTGGTTAGGTACATGCAGAAGGGAGCATTGCACTCAAATTATGGGCCTGATGAGGGCCGAGTACAACTGCATTATAAGCTTCCTTTGAACTTGATGCCATGCCTGCACTTTTAAGTTGAGGCACACAGAAGGACTTCCTCACTACCGTAGCTACCTGGTGGTCAGAGTTTAGGTTACTATCTGTGTTTGAAGGAAGGTCCATCACCACTGGGTCTACTTTTAGGGGTGTGCTATAAATATTATAATTTGCAGGGATATCTACTTACCAAAGGGTATAATTACGCATTTAGTCTTAGACTATGGTTTTGGCACCCGTCGTTACTTTTAGGCCTGTATGTAGGATGTCAACATCATCTGGGAATTTAATGATGGGTCCCAGCTTACAGTCATTGGCAAACTTGGTGAGCCAGAGGTTCTCAACACTGGTATATACTTTTCTGAAGTGAAGGACAAACGGAAGGGGTCCCAACACAGAGCCCTGTAGGAGACCGCTAGTAACAGGTTTCTTATTGGAAGTGGATTCACCTATCCGCACGTGTTCTGTCAATTCCAGTTTGTATCCATCTTACAATGCAGGGGTTTTAAGTCTTAACTCAGTAAAGTCTATGATCCCCCGAGTAGAGGACTGTGTCAAAGGTTTTGGCCAGGTCTAGATACATGGTGTGTACTGTTTTACCCTCATCCATGGCCCTGGTGACTTTCTCAAAGTCGTTCACCAGATTCAGCAGACAAGACCTTCCTTTCACAACGGTAAATTGAGTCTGATCCAGTGTTTGGAGATTTCCTAGCTTGTCATTGATCACATCAATGACAATTCTCACCATGGCCTTGCAGATAAGACCTGATCAAGCTTATGGGTCTCTAGTTCCCTCAGTCAGTTGATGGGCCCCCTTGTGCAGGTGGATGACTGTTGCAGTCCTCCATTCCTGTAGTTACAGAGGGTTTTTAGTGGTCCTAAAAGATTCTGTATTAAGCTATTTAAGAAGCATCCTGGAGTGTTGTTGGGACCCATGGAGACCATGTTTTTGGCTTTAGCGAACACAGTAAGGACATGTTCCCTCGTAATGACAGGTAGGGGGATGGTTGCAGGTACTTCCTTGGGTGTAAGGGGTGATGGGGTGGGGTCTGAACTTGGCCAGCAGATTTGCTATAGTTTCAGGCTGGGTGTAAGTATTGCCATTAAATATTAACTCAGCACATTGCTGAGCATTTCCCCTGAGGTTACGAACATAATTTAAAAAAACAACACATAAGCAATTATGGTCATCTTTCACCTGGGAGGCTATCTTTGCCTCACAGTTTGCTTTGTCAGATTTGACCAGCTCTCTCATTTGTTTGTTTAGACAGGGGAGTGTCTTTTTGTGTGTTCTGTCCATTCCTTCTGGGTTCTGGAGAGGATTTATTTTCCTTTTGTTGAATAGTCTTACTAGGGTGTTTTATTTTTGCCAGTAATCATGGGTTTGACTGACACGCACTGCTTCCTCTATGCAGCTAAGAATGTGGTTATACAGTGGTTCCCGTGTACAGCTCGGAGTAGGCTACAGTGTCAACTGGGTTCGGAGAGGCTTGGAAGTTTAATAAGCTGTCACTTCATTTGAGGTAATTGGCCTTAGCAAATTTATTAACAGGTTTGTAGTTTGATGGGGGGTTCTAGGTTAGTTTTAGTACTAAAGGAAATCATTTTGTGGTCAGATCTTACCACAGAGAAGTTAATGCATGGGAGGGAGCAGCATCCCCTCATGTTCATGAGTACCAGGTCTTGGATATTTGTACCTCTAGTTGGCAAGCTAACTAGTTGCTACAGGGTGTTTGTAATGATGAAATACAAAAACCTCTGAGCAAGTGAATTAAGGGTCATACAAGTCTCCCAGTTGATGGAGGGTTAGTTGATGGCAACCACTACGTATGGTGTTAGGCTGAATGTTAAGAGATTCCAGTAGGTTTAGGAAAGAGGTGTGGTTTTTCCAGACTCATGTTAGGCATCTGTAACTAGGAAGGATATGACCGGGGGTTGCACCTATATTTAGTTGGGCATGGAGTAGCTCAAGTAAGTCAATTTGTTGAACCACTCTAGCAGTTTTCTTGTCCTTTATGAACACTGAGACACTTCCTCCCTTTGTTTTATACTGTGCTGAGAGGGATCAAAATGTATGAAAGGCATTGTAACCTTTGATGGATGAAGTGCTTTCCATGGTTCGGAACTATGTTTCCATGACTGCACGTCTGCATTCTCCAGGGTGAGGAGTGTTTCTAGGGAGTAATCTTTTATTTAAACACCAACCATTGAGCAGCAGTACCTTTAGGTAGTCATGAGCGATTTTTGTTATGTTGGAGGGTTTAAAGAACTTGGCACAACCTAAAAAAGGCACTGAGGATAGATGAAGTTTTTGCCAATATCAAGAAGCCAAGTGGCGACAAGTGAAAGCCATCACTGGCAAAGCTTCGTAGTTTGTCATCATGTTTCCCCAGGGTGACAGATACTGGATCCCCTTGTTGTGGCACCAGAAACTAAGCCAACTGTTGAAGTCAATCATTTTTTGCTGGTACTGAGGTATCATTAGTGAAGGTAGGATGCTACTCATGGCTAGATTCATACTCGTCTGGGACATCATGTCGCTCTTAATATAGTCCAGTGAGGTACATCTGAGGTAGTTTACGCCCAACATGGACTAAAGAACAGTATCATACTGCTACTTGTGGTTTAAAGACCTAAGTGCATGCAAGATCTGACAGATCCTGGCTCCAGACAGACAGCTCACTGTGATTTTTTTCCTTGTTTAGCCTGGTAAGACAGACATCAGTATGTCTTACAATGGAATCCCCAATAACTAGAGCATTTTGTCTGCGTGGTGTTGCTTTATGGGCTTGGAAGCTGAGCTACTATGATTTCAGAGTTATGTGCTATGCGAGGTGCTGTCTTTTTTTCGAGTGTATGCAGGGCCACTGACAGATGCTTTTAGGAGGGCTTGGAGGTTGGGTAGATTACATGTGGTTACCTCCACATATGTGGGTCTGTGTCTGTTCCTTGGTGTTGATAGAGAGTGCTTTGGGTGTAAGTTGACAACTTCATTTGCATTTTTCATTTGTGTATGTGAAAGCTTTGCCTAATTCAATTTCTATCTATTCTTACAAGACTTCTTGTATTCATCCTCTCTCCTTCTCTAGCCTCTTTCTTGGATAATCTTTGCTAGTATGCCTTCCTTTATTTTTTTTTCCTCCATCTTAATCCAGCTACTCTCGACTCCCTGATACTCCCACTGTCTCCTGTTCTTTAGCTGATACTCTTCCTCAAGTTCCCCATTTTTTCACATCCCCCCTATTAAGATCTGTGGCCAGTACCTTACCATCACACACTTACTGCCCTTATGTGACTAACTACAGAACCAGATTATTCTAATGTGCCTGGTAGCCTATCCTGCAACTCTTACTTTCATTTGCTTCTTCTTGTCCACCATTATTCGTTACCAAACTCTTCAAAGTTTCAGAGCTCCCTTTTAACTAGTGCAAGCATGTTTCCTGATACCACATTAATTTAAATAACCCTTAAACATCTCTAATCAAGTAACAAAATTTTTGAAATACAATAAAAGAAATACAGGAAGAAACAAGAATATTTACATAATTTACAAACGTCACCTTGGCCTTGTTCCAGATGTACCTTTTAGTGCTCATTTTTTTTACTATCCTATTGAACTTGTCCACTCAGCAAAATTGTCTTTTTGCCCTGTTTCTGCATACACAAACATATTACTGCTAGATACAAGATCCGAACTGTCCATTTACCACCACTCCTCCTCATTCCTCTAATGTTCAATGTGCCATTATATCCAACTGGTCTGTGATGCACATTCCTTTGCTTTCTTCTATGCCTCTCTAACTAGATCCACTCTCTCCTAGAGTTTCTGTTGCCTCATGAATAAAGGAAAATGGCCAATATCTTTCTGACAGCCACCAGGTTCCTCAACAACCTCCTGCATGTGGTCATTTAGGTTCATAGATTAGTACTAAGCTAACTGCCCTTGTGAGCCATTTTAAGCCTAGCCAATTATCCCTTGTGAGACTCAAACCCTGCACCTTGTGTTTGTAAGGCAAACACCTTAACCATTAGGCCACCCTCCCAACCTCTCCACCACTGCATCTTATTCAGATATTAGATGGCTTAATTTAAAAAAGTGATGCTTCCTTTGGAATAGTGAAGGCATTTGTGGTATCCTGTGTGAAAATTCTAATGTACTGGATATAGCAGTCTCCATGTGACTCTTTCTCTCTGTAGGTTTTCTTGTCTAGTATAAATGCATTGCTCATTATCCTCATTTGGTAGGAGAAATCTTGGGTCTACAAAGACCCACTCTTCTGCAATTTGTAGTCCCCCACCCTCTCCCCAGCTCCCACACTTCAAGTACAGTCTCTTACGTTTCATATGAGAGAAAGCATATGATCATAGGCCTAGGTTTCCCGGAAGTCTCCTGACTTGGCTGCCAATGTGCTCACTCAATGCTGAGATCTGTCACTGAGATTCTAGGCCAACTTGAGGATAGCTCTTTCACAATCGTGAGTGACACGGTCTGTTCCTACACATTTCTCTGGGTTACCCAATATTATTTTAAGTCATCCTTCGCAACCCATCTTCTAGATCAATTATCTTTACTTCCAGGCATTCCAATAGGGCTTCTGAACAGTATATTCTAAAAGCCCTTAATTCTTCATTTTCAGAAAGTAATTCCTGAATAACAGAAGTGTGTTTATTCAGCTCCTCTATCACCACCAATATTTTTTGTGGGCTGTAAGGTTTTCCATTATATGTCATTTCACTGCTCATTTCCTTTCATATAGTTTCCAATGTAGCACACTCCCCTAGCTCCTTCTCTATGCTAGCCATCTCTCTCTCTTTCCTCTTTCAGTGTATCTGGCCCCACTCATCTCCTTTCTTCCTTCTCTTGGATATCCTGATCATCGATCACTGCTGCTCCTTACAAGTTATTTAACTAGGTACTCAGATATTTTTTTTTTTTTTTTTGTAACTAATTCCTTACAAGCTGGCAGTAATCTGTCTCTGTCGTCTGCCACCAAGGACCATACCATAAGTCTCGAGTGTTGAGAAGTTTTGACAGAGAACTACTATGTATTGTTGTTTAGCGGTAAGCATTAAACAGTTGTTTTGTAAACTGGATTTATGGGTTTCAGATTTTACTGACTTTTTTGTAGTCAGAATACCGTTCAGTGGTAGTAGTATAAGTGGATGCAAGATTTAATGAGACAGGGTCTACGACTGGTGGTTCATTGTTTGTGGGACGAGCCCACCAAAGTGGCAAGTTATGGTCTAGAAACCTGTTGCTGGATGGAGAGAGAGGCAAGCATCTTTTCTTTTAAGAAAAAGAAAGAGCAAAGGGGGGCAACATGGAGAGACATACTGCCAAACTGTGTGTGAAAAATGTACTCCAGTTAGAATATAAACAGTCCTACAAATATGACTCCATGTAAATGTCGTAAAGGTAGAGGAGGGGAGGAAATTATCAGGGTTTAGCTTGTTCTTACATAGACTGTATTTATTTCTAAGTGTTAACAGGGGTTTTAAGGCTTCCCTTAGCAA
Organism: Protopterus annectens; assembly: GCF_019279795.1. Lineage (NCBI taxonomy): Eukaryota > Metazoa > Chordata > Ceratodontiformes > Protopteridae > Protopterus > Protopterus annectens. The sequence goes on from NC_056726.1 coordinate 1,218,023,145, forward strand.
ACTGTAGGAGGATACTTCGTTAAGAAAAAGAGGCGGGTCAGTTTACAAATCTCCACTTATATGGACAGGAAATACATTGTGAAGTGAACAATGTATACTTTTACGGACAACTCATTTCATACTGTGCAAAAATGTAAGAATTTTTTCCTTTGTCCTCTAGCAGTGAGTGATCCCCAGAAGGCTAGTCTGTGCTGCTCTACATAAGATGCAAACACATATATAGCTACTATTGCTTAGTCTAAGCTACTCATGTACTTTTAACTATGACATACACACTAGTTAAAAAGTTGTACCTGTCTGTACTGTTGTGGGTATACTTTCTTGGATTTGTTAGCATGCATTTAGTATTACTTTAAATGAACATACATTCCTGAATTACATTACAAAGAATTAATGAGACATTTAATACTACTCTGGTGATGCATATTTGCCACGGGATATGTTGCTGACTTACTGCATTACCAGAATTTTCCGATAGTCTACTGTTGCATCTACTACAGATACTGTTAAATTCTTAAGTGTTTAAAAATTACCATGCTCCTAATTCCTGGACTATGGGTGTGCACAGGGGAGGGAAGTTACGGTGAGGAAAAAAGTGCTTCTCTGCCACAATATGACACTGCTCTAGGTGACTGTCACGAGTATGGATGACTACAAGTTTGGAAAAAGTAGAGGAAGATGGCAGACCCAATGGCATAAGGACAGTTCCTGGGAGCATCCAACAGTAAGCTGCAAACAGCCAAAACATTAGTGAGCGCCAGAACTATTCAAAATCCATAAGTTGAAAACCACTTTCAGTGAAAACCTTTATTTTTTCAATAGGAAAAGGTTCCCACCTTTGTGAAGGACATGCTCCCCCTCCTCCAAATTGTGTATACTACTTCAACAGTGGGAAAAAGTGTAGTCTCACCGATCTGTAAATGTGGTTTTCAGCAATACTCCCGTTCAGTAATGGCATGCAAATAACCACCACAGACATGCTGAACACAGCATAGTGCTCAGGAATAAATGAACAGATGTTAGGAAAAGCTATATATTCTTTAGATAGTCTTGTAGTTAGCAATGAAAGAAGAAAAAAATGAAATTAATTTAATGTCGGAGACATTTGTACAGGCTTAGACATGCAGCTACTGAAACAAGTTACAATGAAATGATGGCTTAAGAAAAAAATCGGTAAGGAAAGAAATTTAGTCTTACATTTCTTTTAAGTTAAGGGGGAAAAACTGAATCCAGGGCTTAACGTTCAAAGATACCAAAACAACTGTAATCTATTACTTTTAATTGCCTGCATTGAATACATATTCTGTAACCTACCAAACAAACCTACATTTGTTTATCTGTCCATCTATCCTTTGTTGACTAAGTTAGTCCTACTAGGCTAGTGGTCTCTTTCAGAAAAGACCCGAGGTGGTATTTATACTACTTGGGGAAATCTGGCCAGGGCATTGGGGAACCTGTCTTACTCTTTTGATACTGTGGGACCTTTGACAACCACCTGACCTACCACCAACTCAAGAAGATGAATACCTCAGTTTAACATCTCATCCGAAGGATAACAACCTCAGCAGTGCAGCACTTCCCTTACACTACAAGATTGGGAATTCAACTATCTTGTGTGGGAACAGAACCCACGGCCTTCTGAACCAAAGGATATTGTATTATCTGTTGCATCAAACACAACTGTAACCTTACTCATTTCGTAAATGAGCTTACTACTGCTTTCATGTGTCTATACTTATTAATCAAACAATCCTGCTAATGTTTACTTTGTGTACATCTTTTAACTGTAATTACACAGAGTACTGAAGAGATTAAAGTGCAGCTCCTCTCCCTGAGCCTCCTCTGAAAAATGGGGCATGCTTGGTCAGACTGCAATAGTTAAACTGAAATAAACAGTCCCTAATCAACCTGAACCCGACTGATCCAGAGCTGTGAACAAGGGTAAGGCGGTCCACACAGCTTATCTGGACCTCGCCAAGGCCTTCGACACTACCCTCCCACTCTGGAATCATAGATAAACTTACTAAGCTGGGCAATAATCCCTACGTCACTCGATGGGTTACCAAATGGCTTACTGACAGAGCCCACACTGTAAAAGTAGCCGACTCCAAATCCAACTCCAGACTAGTGACAAGTAGAGTACCTCAGGGTTCAGTCCTGGGACCGCTCTTGTTTGGCATCTACTTCCCTGAAGTACAGGCCAACACTAAGGAACTCTGGCTAACAAAGTTCGCACATGACTGCAAACTGGGAGCCATTAGTGAATCCCCAAATGATGTGGATATTCTATAAAAGGGCCTTACAGAAACAGATGCTTGATGCCAGAGCCATGGGCTCAATGCCAAGAAATGTATAGTTATCCCATTTGGGAAAAACGTGTACCCGTGAATTACCACATAAGTGGCAGTACACTAAACACAGAAAGTGGGATAAGAGACTTGGGTACACAGGTGGACAGTGGTCTCACCTTCGATAACCACATTGCCACAACAGTCAGGAAATCCTTCTATGTGGCACACCTCATCACCAAGGGCTTTTCATCCTGAAAAAAAGGAGGTCATTGTCCCACTGTACTCATCCCTCATTAGACTCATTACAGAATACAACGCCCTGTTTGGTATGTACCTCTCAAGACATCTGCAACAACTGGAAAGGCCGCAGAAATACCTCACTACAAGAATCACAGGCCTAAAGCAGATGCCCTATACTAACAGTCTAAAAAAAAAAAAAAACTCCAGCTATATTCTGTTGCATATCATCTACTCAGAGGCGAACTTTGCTGAACATACAAGGCCATGTCAAACCCAGAGCTGTTGGACATGCTACACTTAGAAGAAATCCCAATCCTTCAGAGCCACATGCTCCAGGGATCTAAACCTTTTCTTCGCAATGAACAAAATATGCTGGAGGGATAGGTTCCTGACCCAGAAACTCCCCAGACCCTGGAATAGACTGCCCATACATGTCAAGCAGAGCGCCTCTTTAGCCCTCTTCAAAAGGAACCTTGACGATTGGATGGGAGATAGGAAATTCACCCTGGGGATCACGTCGGTCGCCCTGCTAGACAGGGGTCTAGGGAAGTAAATACTGTGGGAAGAAATAGCCAGGGAATTGTTATGGCTAGGCGTGTATAGGCCCTATGGCAGATAGCCTAGTACCAACCTATAAAAAAACAAATGCTTGAAAGGATACATTAAGGATCTGTGAATGGTAAAGTGAAAAGAAACAGCAAGAGATACAATGTACTAGACAAGAATGCCAACTCAAAACATCAGCAGTTTAGACACATGTAAGGCATCATTCCCAGTTCCAGACCACCCATGCAGTCATGGGGAGTGATTAATTTCTAGTTCAAAGAAGCCACTTATCTAGCTCTTATTCTAAGCTCTCGCAAATACGCAAACTGAAAGATGCAAAATCTGCAAGGGTGATAAGTACATTAAAGTTTATATCCTACAGAGAGACAGAGATACTGGATGTTGTATCAGACAATAGTCCACAATACTGAAGGAATTCAGAAGGCATGTTTGTGGGTGGGAATCCAAACATATAAAATCCAGTCCACATTATCCTCAATCCAATGTAAAAAAGTAGAAAAAACTTGCAAAACAAAAGATTCACAACAAACAGCAATTTTGGAATCTAGAAGTACTCCATTGCAGTAACTCAATCTCTTACTAGCACAACTGTTGACTTCTACACAGTTGAAAAGTGAATTATTTACTTCAACTACACTACAAATACTAGAACATCCACACAGAATAAGAAGTTATGTACCTACCATAACGTTCCATGTTAGTTGTCTTCTTCTCGCCTTCTTTCTTGCTGGTTGGGTTTGGAGCCGACCTTCGGCTCCGACTCGGCCATTTTCTAAAGCTCGAGAGCTACTTACTGGCTCGAAGACTCCCTATATCGCACAATGCCTGGCGCTAGACCCCCAGATCTCGTTTGGAAGACCTAACGCCATCATAATACAAGAGGACAACCATCCCAATAGCAAAACTTCAGCCACAGGGCTGAAGAAAAAGGTAGAGGACATAATCGGTAAAGACTCAGCCAGTGACAAGACCCGTAGGAGGACTCTTCGTGGTCCATCTAGGCTAGGGGGATGGAGGGTGGGGCGCAAGAAAGAAGGCGAGAAGAAGACAACTAACATGGAACGTTATGGTAGGCACATAACTTCTTATGTTAAGTTGTCTCTCTAGCCTTCATTCTTGCTGGTTGGGACAGCGTCCCTAGCACCTTAGTCCTGGGTGGCTCATCGGAACAGACTCGAACACAGTGGAACCAAAATCAGCTCTGCTCCTAGAGGCCAGATCCAATTTATAATGTGAAATGAAGGTATGAGGGGTGGCCCATGTGGCCGCCGCACAAATGGCTTCCATAGGTAGTCTTGATTGAAAAGCTACTGATTTAGCTAAAGCCCTAGTAGAGTGGCCTTTAGGTTTAGCAGGGAGTTCTTTATTCCTCAACTGATAAACAAGAGTAATGATCAAGGACAACCACCTGGATAGGGTTACTTTAGACACTGGTCGACCCTGCTTACCCTCCGCATAGGACAGGAAGAGTTGGTCCGATTTCCTTATTTTCTCAGTCCTATGCAAATAGAAGCGTAATTGCCTATGAACGTCCAACTGGTGTAATTTGTGTTCAGCTTTATTGGAATAATTTGGAAAAAGGACTGGCAGATCGATGGATTAATTCAAATTCTTTTCAGAGGGGACCTTAGGAAGGAACGAAGGATTAGTCCAGAGTGAAACTCTATCCTTATGAAAAACTACGTAAGGCGGACGAACACAAAGGGCTTGAAGTTTAGAAACTCTCCTCGCTGAAGTAATGGCCACCAAAAAGAGGGTTTTCCAGGTAAGCAATTTCAAGGAACAGGAAGCTGCCGGTTCAAAGGGAGGCAGTATCAAGGAAGCTAAGATCAAATTTAAGTTCCACGGAGGCGGGGGATCTCTCACTGGAGGCCTGAGCAAGATTGTTCCTTTCAGAAAGGCTTTGCAAAGCTTATGGGACAAGAAGCTGATTTCTGAGAGGCCCGTATGGAAATTAGAGATTGCGCAAGCTGAACTCTAATGGTGGCAGAAGAGGAGCCTGCTTGAAAAAGTTCTGCTAAAAAGTCTAGGACGTTATGGACAGGGGCCGTGAAGGGATCTATATTTCTAGCCTCTGCCCAGAAAGAAAAACGTTTCCACTTACTAGCATAAGTCTTCCTGGTTGTAGGTTTGTGCGAAGAAAGGATGATCTCACCCACTGAATTGGAAATACTGGGAAGCCTGGCTAAGGTTGGAAGTGGAACAACCAAGCAGTAAGGTTGAGAGACTGAAGGGACGGATGCAGCCCGCCCGAATGATGGATCAGGAGGTCCGGAACTGGGTCCAGATTCCAAGGCTGCTCTAGAAGGTGACGATGCAGGAATGGGAACCAGATTTGTCGAGGCCAGTAGGGGGTGATGAGGATCATCCTGCAACCCAGAACGGTAGCTTTCTGAATTAGTTTGGGAATTAGTGGAAAGGGTGGGAATGCATATAAAAGTCCCTGGGGCCAATCGTGAACTAGAGCGTCTCTGAGGGAGTGTCCTGGAAGAGGGAAGAGAGTGAAGAAACTGTCGCACTTGCTGTTGAGAGGAGTTGCGAAAAGGTCGCAGCAAGGCTGACCCCATTTGCGGAAGATTCTGTCCGCTACTGTCCAGTTGAGACACCACTCGTGAGGCATGAGAATAGCTCTGCTTAGCCTGTCCGCTATGACGTTGGACTTCCCAGGGATGTGCGTTGCTGTCAGAAACCGTTGAGAGGAGATCGCCCACTGCCATAGTCTGAGTGCTTCTCGACATAAGGGATATGACTTGGTTCCGCCCTGCTTGTTGATGTACCACACTACAGACATATTGTCTGTCTGAATTGCAATGGTCCCAGTGGGTAGAGTTCTGAAGAGCTTGCAATGCTAAAAGCACCGCCCTCACCTCCAAGACGTTTATGTGCAAGTGGTACTCGTGGGATTGCCAGGTGCCCTGGACAGTCCTGCCCTGAAAATGCCCGCCCCCCCCCCCATTCGATCAGGGTGGCATCCGTGGTCACCGTGGCAACTGGAGGAGGAAGGACAAATGGTCTGCCCTGGGGTACTGATGGAGAGACCATCCACCAAGCCAAGTGGTCTTTGCATGACTGTGTGATTATTATCTTGTGAGACAAAGGAAGTTGTTGAAAGGACCATTGGGTGAAAAGCAACCACTGGAGAATCCTCATGTGAAAACGAGCCAGGGGAACTAATTTGATCGCTGCTGCCATGAGACCTAAGGTTTTTAGGACGAATCTGGCCTGAATCTTTCTGCATCCTAATAATACCTGTATATGTCGGTGAATGTCTGCCACTCTGTCTACTGGAAGCCTTGCAGACAGATCTTTCGTATTTAATCTTGCGCCTATAAAGGTTAAGGACTGACAAGGCGACAATGCAGACACTTCGAAATTTATTGTGATGCCTAGTTTGGAGCAAGTTTGGATGGTGTAGTCTCTGGCTCGCAGCAGGTGATGTCTGGTGGTAGCAGTAAGAAGCCAGTAGTCTAAATATGGAAACACCTGGAATCCTTGCCGTCTCAGGTGAGCAGTAACTACTGCCAAACATTTGGTGAACACCCTGGGGGCTGTGGTGAGACCAGAGGGCAGAGCTCTGAACTGATAATGACTGGCTCCCAGCCGGAAACGGATGAATCGTCTGGAGCGTCTGTCCATTTTGATATGGTAGTACGCGTCCAGAAGATCTATGGAGCACATCCAATTGTCCTGACCCAGAAAGGGTAAAATGGACTGTAGTGTGACCATCCAGAACTTCGTTCTTTGAACAGACCTGTTTAGTCTGCTGAGATCCAGAATGGGTCTCCAGTCCCCTGTCTTTTTTGGTACCAAAAAGAACCTTGAGTAAGTTCCGATCCTTGCTGGTCTGCTGGTACTGGCTAGATGGCTCTTCTTAGCAGTTTTAATATTTCTTGAACTGCCTGATACCTTAGATTGGGTGGAACATCTGGAAGGGATATGTTAGGAATGTAGGGAGTGCGAAAGAAGGGGATTTTGTAGCCTTCTGATATGACAGACAGTACCCATTTGTCTTGTGTTATATACTTTGCCAGGCTTTTGGGTACAGCGATAATCTTACCCGGACTGCCTCCGAAGGTGGACAGCACCTCAGGGATGCTGGAAGGGCTGGTCAGAGAAAGATTCTCTTTGGCCCTGATTTTGCGGACCCCCTCTGCCCAGAGGGCGGCATCTACTCTTGTTCCCTCCTCTGCCCCTGGAGGGGAAATCTTCATGTGTGTCAGGCACGGCTCCCTGGGGTTGCCGGAACCACATCTTCCCACTCTTCTGACCCTTGGGATACGGTCTTGAAGGAGTGGAAAAACAGACTCCCACAGCAGAGAGAGTCTTGCCTTCCTGCTCACACCTGGTAAGGGTATCCTTCACCTGTGGTCCAAAAAGAGCAGAACCATCAAAGGGGGTGTTGGTGAAAGACACCCTGAAGGGTTCCGCAAAGTTAAATAACCGCATCCAAGCATGCCTCCTCAAGGCCACGCCTGTGCCTGCGGCCCTACTCACACCATCGGCTGCATAAGAGATGAGCCGCATGGAGGAGTTTACTACCGAATTAAGAGTCGCCAGCTGGGAGGCAACCTTAGCCTGGGCCCCCGCAGCTAATGTATCTTGAAGGGTATCTCCTAGCTCTTTAAGGAGATCCCTTTGAAGGCGGGTAAAGTGGCACAAGTAGTTCAACGACCTCATGGAGAAGGTCGCTGAGGAAAACATCTGCTTCCCATATCTGTCCATCGTCCTAGATTCCTTATTAGGGGGATGGGCAGACGAAGTTTCAGTAAACTCCTTTTTTGTGGCCGCTGTTACCACCATGGCATCAATGGGAGCACCCTTCGTCAGAAATTGCTTGTCCTGTGGTGCAGTAATAAATTTTGTGGGTCTTCGGGGGGTTGGTTCCACTGTGTCTGGGGCTGACCACGCCTTCCGAGCCACCACAGACATCAGTTGATTGAAAGGCGGAGACACCCAGGAGGTGGAGAGTCGGGAACCAAACGCGTCCAGGAATACAGACTCATCCTCGGAAGGGTTAAGGGTAGTCCAGTTCCCCCCTCTGCCTAAGTATCTCAAGGATGTCTGAGAAAGAGACGTCCTCAGAGGGGGATCTCAGGGACCCTTCCGAATCTTCTAAGTCGGTATCTGAAGTGACAGACTCAGGGGAGTCAACATGCTTCCTCTTGCATTTCCCCTTTCGAGGGGGCTCCTCTGAATGATCAGGGGAGGCCTCGGAAGAGGAAGATACACCGAATGGGGTGCCCTGGAGCGCATGTTCCCCAAGCTTCGGGTCTGGAGGAGGGGCAGAGGCAGACGCAGGCACCATGGGGGAGGAGCCGATAAGGCTGATCGTGGGGCTGACTCAGAGGCCAGCACACTCCTCATGACCTCGAAGGCGCCCCTTCCCAATAGCGGAGAAGGCTCCGGCGAGACCGGAATCCTTCCCTGCACAGAGAGAGATGGCTCCAAAACCGATGTAGGAGCTGAACTCACCTGCGCCGAAGCTCCGAGAGGGAGAACGGGGTCGGAGAAGGGTCCGATGCCACTCGCCCCCTCGGAGCAGACGGAGTCCCGGCACCCAGATCCCTCCAAGGATGGCACCATGGAGGCGATCAGAGAAGACGACGGAACCGAAAGGGTAGGTATCGGCACAGACAGTTCCACGATCCAAGCCCCAGCAAGCTCCGGCTCCGAACTCAAGGGATGAGTCAAAGGAGAAACTACTGCAGAGACAAGTGGAGCCGAACCCTGATGAGGGGAGCTGGATAACATTTTAGCCAGGGCCTACGATTTTAGAAGCCTGCTCACCAGTCTCTCCAAATCGTGGTCAGATAGTCTAGAAGACCGAGAAGAGTGGGATCGGTGACTTCGCTCCGACTAACAGAGGGGACCCCGGAGCAGAGCGTATCGACTCTAGGGATGGAGATCTAGAGCGTTTTCGGCTCCCTGACAGTTCCGACACCAGAATCGGGGCCGAATGGAATACAGGTATTTCGGTTCCAGCCAGAACCGAAGTTGAAGCAGACGATGGCACCGAACTGGGAGCAGACGGCTTCGTTGGCTTAGATGGTTTCACTGGCTGGGCCTTAGCCGGTCACTCTTCAGGTCAGAGCAAACCCCTAAGGATTAGCTTATTCCTACACTCCTGCAGGACTATTGGACTAAAGGCGTGGCACACCGAACAAGAGTCCTGCAGGTGTAGGGCGCCCAAACAGTAGAAACAAGAAGTGTGACCATCTGTCAGTGACATCTTCTGACAGCATGAGTCACACTTCTTGAATCCAGATACTTTCATATCCTTAAACATTCCTGTAAAAAGGAAATATCAATCACAGAGAAAAAGCAACAGAAGGGAAGTAGGTAACTAGTAAAAAACACACCAGTTACCACACCCTAACAGCACACACACACTATATATCTAAGAAATAGTTATTAGACCTGTTGATATATAACAATTTCTAATAAAACTACTACATTGAAAAAACAAGGATTAGCCTCTAACTAAAAACGGCTACCTTGAAGAAACAAAAGGGGAAGGGGGGGGAGGGGGAAACTCTAACAAAAAACGAGTTTCCGAGGGAAAGGACACTAAATTACAATAGCTAACTAGACCAGTAGAACTACTATAACTATAACTACTATAAGTATAATACAAAATTTTTATAAAAGCTAACAATAAAATAGAAAAATATGACCGGAGCCAGCAAAAGCAACCTCACAGCAGAAGCAGAAAACGAGATCTGGGTATCTAGCACCAGGCATCATGGGATATAGGGGGGCCTTGAGCCAGTAAGTAGCTCTCGAGCTTTTGAAGATGGCCGAGTCGGAGCAGAGGATCAGCTCCGAACCCAACCAGCAAGAACGAAGGCGAGATAGACAACTTAACATCCATGTTTCAGTGGCTGTTATTCCCAAGTTAGTTTTTGGAGATGTGCCAGGTTGTCAAATATGCAACTTAGTGTGGTGTCACCCGAGTACTGTATTAGGGAGGCCTGTTGTGTGGAGAGTGTTAGTGATGATGTTAAAGAGGAGGGGATCAAGAATACAGTCTTTTGGCACACCGGTGGTGACGGGGAGGTAAGGAGAGAGGATGGATTGCCATTTTGCTGACCGATACCTATTGGACAGGTAGCGTTTGAACTACAGAAGGGTGGGCTACACCTAGTGAGGACATTTGAAGTAATGTCAGTAAAGCTGGAGAATGGCAAACTAGTCTCCTCATTTCCAGACTTTTTTACAGCCTTTGACACAGTTTGTCACTGTCACAGCAAACTTTTACTCCAAATGTCCTCAGTGCAGTGCTATTACTATGGGAGGGATGGAAGCAGTGTTTCGTGGGGGATGAGCGTTCTTTCTGCAGAAGATAGTTTACTAATTGTTTTTGAATACATTTTAAAGTATTTGGAGAGAGGGGATAAGATTGCTATAAGTCTAAAGTTGGTAATGTTTGCTGAATTTTCTCCTTTGTGCAGAGACAATGTGTGTTGGCTGCTATTTTAAAAGTACTTGCTTGGAAGGTCATCAGCTGAAGTACAGCATGGTTTGAACTTATTTAAGAGCAGTTTTATACAGAAAACGGGCACAATTCTGAAGGTGAAAGTGGATGTGGTGACGTGTGGCTGTTGACCAGGGTTGGTATTAGATGTTGGGGAATCCTTAGTTAAGGAAGTACAGTTGTGTATGTTGAACCTACCCTAACAGTAGAAAGACGATCCATGGGCAGACCTGCTGAAATGGTTGATAAATGAACCTTGATAAAGGAATAAGGCAGGCAACAGGATAGTAACTCAAATACATATTGGAAAACCAGAGAACACTTGGCCCTTAATGGGTGCTGGTTACATTGTTGGCACCAACTAGAAAACCTTTACCATTTGCTAATATATGATTCCCTAGCAGCAGGCTCTCTTGCCTCCATTAGTAGCTGTTACGCATCCTCAGAAAACAGGCGATTAAAAGTAATTAAAACCCCATCATCCAGGCAGCCAATGATGATCGATGTCAGAGTCCATCAAACACCCCTGTTTTTTGTGGCAGTAGATAAATTCTGAGAGTAAGCTTGTGATAATTGCCCCTGTCCATTTCCAACAGATGGGAAAAAGTGCAGTTGTGTAAAAAAATCTTACCATAACAGAAGATGCCCTCCTCTTCATTGCTGCAGTATTGCCACATATAAAGGAATGCCTTGTCCCAGGCAGTCCGACGCTCGGCCAGTGTGCTTTAGACTGAAAGATCTTGTTTACATCATAAGGCACATATATGCTCCTCAAACAGAAAATAGGGCATAAAAGGGAAGTATGTACGCAACTACCCAGAACTGACTTGCCCCAGTAGAGAACAAGCGTCATAGGACAAAAGCAGTCTATGCACAACCATATGGAAAAAATGCAGAACAAACAAGAGGGGGTTGGAGGGAGGAAGCAAACACTGCAACAGTGAAGAGAAGGACATTACTGTTACGGTAAGATTTTACACAACTGTACTATGTCCTTCTATATCACTGTTGCAGTATTCCTAAACATAAGGGAGAGTAAAAAAGCTCAAGAAAGAGAATGTGAGGTGGAAGGCTGAGAACAGTCCTTAAACCCACATAAAATGGTTTCAGCAAAACCTGCTCTGCCCCTAGAAGCCATATCCAACTTATAATGCTTAGTAAAGATATGCCTGAAGACTTAGTAGCAGCCTCAAGCATGGAAGCGGTGTCCATTCCCTTGAAGATGGCATCAGAGAGGCAACAGCCTGAGTAGAATTTGCTCCAAAAGAAGCAGAGAGGCTTGCCATGAAAAGAATAAAAACAAATCGCCTTAAAAATCCAGGAGGAGAGGGTTTGCTTAGAAACAGCCAAACCCAAAGATCTGGGATGAAAGGAAAGAAAAAGCTGTATAAACCTTCTTGCCAATCTGCTCCATTGCTCTGCTATCCTTATCCGAAGGCAAGAGCTTAGAAGGCTTGTCAGGAGACTGACACCACAGCAGGATCAGAAGAACATTTAAATAACACAGTCCTCATATAACCTATCGGGTTTCTTAGGAGCAGGAGACTGAGAATCAGGAGACTGGGATGCAGCTACGAAAGTGTCTTACAAGATGGCCAGCAGAGGAGGAACTGCTGAAGATTTAAGAGTATCCACCTGAAGCAACTCACATCTCCTCTGAATATCTGACACTTCAGAAGAATCCCACTTAAAGAATTCCATCATCCTAGCAATTGTGCCCTCAAAGGACAATTTCTCAAAAGGAGACTTGGGGTTAACAGACACCTTTTCATCAGAAACTTAAGGCAAAGGCATCAGAGATGACTAGGACAGAGACCTCTCTCCAGACAGGGAATCCTCATCCGAAAAACCTAATTCCCTGAACCATTTAGAAGGGATCGAGGCTCAATGAGGAGCAGGGACTGAAACCCCTTGAGAAGGTTTCAGAGCCATTAAGGCAGATAACAAGCCTGAGTAAACTCATGCCATTCCCTTTCAGGGTTCACATGAGAAACTGAAACATGCTTCAGCTTTGGTCTTTTCATAGACGGGACATTGGCTCTAACAAATATCAGAGGTTCCAACCCATGGAGAGATTGAAGAAGGGAACCCGGGATGTCCTCCCTGACCAATATCTGCAGAATCCCTCTGGGACTATCAGAGATAAGCAACCGCTGTTCCCCCTCAACATCCGGAGAAGATGCCTGCAAAGCCTCAGAGAATATGGGAAAAGACAGATCCAGGCTGGCATCCTGCAGGGCTGTGGCAGAGGAATCCAATATAAACACAAAACTACCAACAGAGCTATCACCCTACTTCTATAGGGATGTCTGGTGGAGGCTGGACAGCTAAAGAATCCAGCCGAGACTTCTTGGCCGCCATCTTACCTAGTGCAAGTATCTTGGGGTTAAAGGAATCCATCATTGTACCCTGGTCCAACTGTCTAAACCTTTGGTTTTCCAGATAAATGGCCAGAGACGACAAACGGCTTCCAAGTGTCTTTGGCACAAATGTCTTACAGATACTATAAATAGTATGGTCGTGGGAAGCACCCAAACAAAAAAGACACTGTTCGTGGTGATCCTTATGAGGAATCCGCCTAACAGACTGACATTTTCCCCTCTTGGGTAATATGAGCTGCTATGTAGTGATAAAATGCAAGAACAAGAAAGTTGGGGGGGAGGAATAACCCCAACGGGGCACTTATCTGGTGTTGCAAAATATAGTACAGCAACAAAAACTCCAAACCAACTGGCAACAATGGCATTCGGACTGGCATCAAAAGAAATTCTGGGTAGTTGTGACCATATGTCCCATTTTTGCCATACATTTTGTGCAGGGAGCATAAATGTGACATACGGCTTACACAAGATCTTTTAATCTAATGTACACTGGCCGAGCATCAGGCTGCCCAGGACGAGACATCCCTTATACTTAGGAATACTGCAACAGTGATACAGGACAACCATGATTGCCTTAGCCACAAGGGAGTCATCACAATGATCTTGGTGGGGGGATTCCTTCTCAATCTTCAGAAGTACCTTGGATATTGGTGGAAAGGCATATAGAAACATTCCTGTCCAAAGAAAAGGCATCTGTCTTCCAGACCTTCTTGCGTGGAGTCCTGGAACATAATTTTGCCAGTTGACCGCCTCCTCTCAAAAAAAAAAAATGTCCACTTGAGGATCTCCCCACATAGTCTAGTACCTACCTATGAACCTATCGGCCCAAGGGCGTAAGTAAGCCTAGCCAACAAAGTTCCCTGGCTTACACCAACCCAAGAAAGTTAATTTCCTGTGCCCCTGTTGAGCAGAGCCACAGAAGTGATCCCTGGGGTGTATTTCCTATTTCCCATCCACTCATCAAGATTTTTCTTGAGTGTTAATGAGGAACTTTGCTTGACAAAGATGGGTAGCTTGTTCCAGAGTATGGGAAGTCTCTGGGACAGGAATGGGGGGTAAAGTTAGCATTGAACCTATCTGCCAGGATGTTGGCAATATCAGTTGGTTATGTACTTTTTGTGCCAGGATGTTGGCAATATCAGTTGGTTCTGTACTTTTTGTGCCAGGATGTTGGCAATATCAGTTGGTTCTGTACTTTTTGTGCCAGGATGTTGGCAATATCAGTTGGTTCTGTACTTTTTGTGCCAGTGCTGTAACTGTAAGCAGATCTGGGTGTTGCCATTGAGATTCTTGACATAGCTATAGAATGCTTTGTGGTTGTCCTTAGAATCAGTGGCAATCTTGTTTTCATAGTTAGCTTTGGAGGATCTTATAAGGGATCTCAGCATCTTACTGAGGCTGACCAGGGAGCTCCTCCACTCATGGGATTTTACTCTCTTTTGCAACAGTTTCTTCCTTCTGTTGTAGAGTTTGTTTATGGCAGGGGACCCCCAGATTGGCTTCCTTTTTTTGGGAGGACAGCACGTTCCATGCACTCGTCTAAGTGCTTAGAGAGTACATTTGTGTAGGATTTGGCACTCGTAACTGTATTGTCTACCTGCATGGGTGTCATGAAGTTCGCCACTTCTGTCTTAAGAAGCATGAAGTTAGCTTTGGAGAAGTTTTTTACCATGGTTTCCTTAATGGGGGGTGGGGGCGGGATGTGAATATCTAGGGTGATTAGCTTATGGTTGGATCTGACCAAAGAGGAGTTGACTTGAGGTGTGGAACACTGGTCACTCATGTTGATAACGACTAGGTCGAGGATATTGTTGCCCCTGGTGGGGGTGTGGATAAGTTGATCCAGGGCATTGGAACTTATGAATTCCATGAAGCGCTGAGCAAAGGAGTTGGTACAGGAGTAGTTTTCCCAGTTAATGGTGGGGTAGTTGAAATCACCCAATATTAGGGTTCATAGGTAGGTACTAGGCTATTGGCCCTAGGGCCTATGTAAGCCTAGCCAAATGGTACCCTGTCTTTAGCCACCCAAGAAAATAATTTTCCTGTGCCCTTGTCAAGCAGAGCCACAAAAGTGATGCCCGGGGTGAATTTCCTAGCTCCCATCCAATCATCAAGATTTTTCTTGAAGCGTGCTAATGAGGAGCTTTGTTTGATACAGATAGGTAGTTCCAGAGTATGGGAAGTCTCTGGGACAGGAATCTATCCCTCCAGCATGTTCTGTTTATTGTGGTGACAAGGTTTAAGTCCCTAGAGTGTGTAGCTCAGAGGGATTGGTATTTCTTTAAGTGGAGCACGTCCAACAGTTCTGAGTTTGACATAGCTTTGTATGTTAGGCAGAGATAGTCTCTGAGTAGGCGATATGCAACAGAGTAAAACTGGAGTTTTTTTGAGACGGTTTGAGGCCGGTAACTGACTTTGTGAGGTATTTTTGTGGCCTTTCCAGTTGTTTATGTCTTGTGAGGTACATACCAAAAGGGGCGTTGTACTCTTATAATGGGTCTAATGAGTGATGTGTAGAGGGGAATAATGATCTTTTTTTCCTGGATGAGAAGCCTTTTGTGATTAGGTGTGCCACGTAGAAGGATTTCCCGACTACTATGGCGATGTGATTATCAAAGGAGAAACTACTGTCCACTTGGTGTCCCAAGGTCTCATCACACTTTCGATGTTAAGTAGACTACCGCCTATGTGGTAGCATGGGTATAGAGTTTTTATCAAAAGGGATGACAATGCACTTTTTGGCACCGAGCTTGAGGCCATGGCTTTGACACCAGGCATCTGTCTCAGTGAGGCCCTTTTGTAGGATGTCCACATAGTTAGGAGTTTTGACTATAGCTCCTAGTTTGCAGTCATCTGCGAACTTTGTTAGCCAAAGACCTTCTGTGTTAGCCTGTACTTCAGAGAAGTAGATACCAAACAGGAGAGGACCTAGGACTGAACCCTGTGGTATTCCACTTGTCACTGGTCTGAAGTTGGATTTAGAGTCTGCTGCTTTCACAGTGTGGGTTCTGTCAGTGAGCCAGTTGGCAACCCATCTTATGACATAGGGATTTATACTTAGTTTAGTGAGCGTCTATAATTCCAGAGTGGGGGATGGTGTCGAAAGCCTTGGCGAGATCTAGATAGGCTGTGTGAATCACCTTACCCTCATCTACGGCTTTGGTGACCGCTTCAAAGAAGTCTATCAGGTTTAGGAGACATGACCTACCTTTTACAAACCCGAACTGGGCAGCGTCCAGAGTTTGGAGATTACCAATGTCATTGTTCATAAGTTCCATGAGGATACGTTCCATAGCCTTGCAGACCGGGCTCGTCAGGCTAATGAGGCAGATGTTCCTGGGGTCCGTGGCGGCTACCCCTTTGTGGAGTGGGATAACCGTTGCTGTGCACCATTCAGTGGGCACAAAGCCAGAGGTGAGGCTATGATTGAACATGGTACTTACGTGGGGTGCCAAGATCCGCAGTGGTACAGCGGTAGTGTTGCCTCACAGTAAGAGGTTTTCCTGTTAGATTCTCGGCTGGAGTGCCTTCTGTGTGGAGTCTGCATGTCCTCCCTGCGGTCGAGTGGCCTCCAAAAAGACATGTGTGAATGGGCGTGCCTTCGCTGAAGGTTGGGCTGGCAACTCGGCACCATAAAAATCGACTGCCAATCATTAGCGGACCAGAGTTCCGCTGTGGCGACCCCTAACCGGGAAAATCTGAAAAAGACAAAACAACAACTTACGTGTAGAGCCAGTTCATTCTGTAGTTCATGTAGAACGCAGCCTGGGATGTTGTCCGGTCCCACGAATGCTGTGTTCTTGGCTTTGTAGAGTGTGTTTTTTTACCTGTGCAGCCGTAATTACAGGAACTTTGTATTCTTGAGGTATAGAGATGGGCCTTTTAGGGGATGAGAGGGGTAAAGTTAACACTGAACCTATCTGCCAGGATGTTGGCAATATCAGTTGGTTCTGTATATTTAGTGCCATTGTGCTGTAACTCAGAGCAGATCTGAGTGCTGCCATTGAGATTCTTGACATAGCTATAGAATGCTTTGTGGTTGTCTTTAGAAATAGTGGCAATTTGGTGGTGTTTGTTTCGTGTTTGGTTGAACCCTAATATTTTCCAGTATATCAAGAAATGAGGAGTGGGAATTCTGGGGCATGGTGGGGGATCTGTAGCAAGCTACAATTTGGATTGCAGTTTTGCCCAGAATTAGTTGTACTTGGATAACCTCGGACGCATTATGCTGAGCAACTAGCCTGGAGGTTTGGATATCCTTAATGAATATGGACACACCTCCACCTTTGGTGTTCTGGTCCAGGTTAGATAGCCGAAAAGTGTGGTACGAGTTATAGCCTGGTAATGCAGGGGTGCTCTCTGGAGCCTTGAACCAGGTCTCAGGTCACTGCACAGATACTGATGTTCTCCATTTTAAGGAGTGCCTTGAGTGAGTGCATTTTGAGATTTAGACTTCTAGCACTGAGTAGCATTACCCTCAGTTTTTGCTTGCCTGTTCCTGTTACGGTAGTGAATTTCTCATTTGAACCTTGCCTAAGAGAGGCACTATAGGGGCAGCAAGAGCCTTTGCCAGTATCCAGAATCCCAGGGCTGACAGGTGCAGGCCATCTCTGGCAAAGCATCATTGTCTGTCGACTGTCGTCCCAGGCAGACAAATACTGGATCCCCTTAGAATGACACCAGAAGCTTAGCTAATTGCTGAAGTCATTTTGTCCTTGTACTGCGGTATCATTCTGGCCAATGGCAGGATGCTACTTAGGGCTAGGGTCATACCTGCCTGGCCTACAACATTGGAGAGCTTTTCCATGTCTCTTTTCATGTAGTCCAGGGAGGTACGTCTCAGGCTGTTCACACCAAGATGGACAATCAGAGTCATATTTGTACTTGTGGAGTGATCGGAGTGCATGGGTTATGTGGCAGATCCTGGCACCGGACAGGCAGCTGACAGTAACTTTCTCCTTGTTTATCCTGGTGAGTGGGACATCAGTGTGCCTGACTATAGAGTCTCCTATGACTAGTGTGTTGGGTACGTTGTTTTGCCTTATGCGCTGTGGTTGAGGGGCACACAGTGTCTGTGGGCTATGTGTCATTTGAGTTGTGTTGGTGGAGGGAGGTTGCTTGAGTTCCTGCTTTGGAGGTCTCTGTTGCTTGAACAGATTATTTTTGAGAGCCTCCACGAATGTTTTTGTGTTTCTGTGTGTGGATTTTGGTGGTGTAGGTTTAGTGGGACTATGTGAGTAGTGTGTGTGGTGCAAGTGTTTACCTTCTCCTCGACTGTCAAGTTCAGTCTTGGCTGGAGAGAGCTTTACCTCCAGTTTGGCTAGATAAGTGCATCTCTCAAAGGTTGTAGTGCTGGGTCGTAGGAGGAGAGGGTTTTCTGTGTACATGAGGCAATTGCTACATTGCCCCAAGATGCCCAGATTCATCAGATAGACAGGAGAGAACAGTGGGAGCTGACCCTTGGACATGCATGCTTAAAAAACTATTTTCCACTAGACAAGTGAGGAAAGTGAGCACAAGAGCTGTTTTTATCTAAGCAAGCGAGGAAAGTAAGTACAAAAACTGTTTTCCTCTACGTAATGAGGAATGTTGAGTGCTGTAGTAATTTGTAGCTTATTTAGTGCTTACAACAAGTTCTGAACAAGTGCGTGGCACGAATAAGCAAATTCAAGTGCTAAAACTAAGAATCTGTATCTTGTTGTAGATAGGCTACCTAGTGCTTACCACTCCCACTGATAAGCTAGAAGGCTTCCCTCCAACACAGAGAGGCTTGGGGGCACAGAAGCTTACAAACAGTCCTGGATACAGCAAATCTGTATCTGGACTAAACTAGTTACAGAGAAGGTGGGAAACAAGCACAAACTCAGGCTTTTAAACCAGAATGTTGAAAGATGGAAAAACTGCCCAAATGGCCAATAAACTACAATTTCTGGGCCAGAAACCACTCTTGTGGTAGATAGGCTGCCTAGTGCTTACCACTCCCACTGATAAAGATGGATCAAATCTTGGAAGACCGCCTGATCTAGCTTCCATTCATGAGGGTCTGCCCTGGTCCTGCTCAGCTCATCTGCCACACCGTTTTTCTCTAACAGAATGTAGAATGCCTGTAGAGTGAGACTGTGCTGTGAAGCTATATCCCAAGTTAACATGAACAGGCTGCAAAGGGGTATGACCTGGTTCCCCCTTACTTGTTGATGTACGATTATGGTATTGTCTGCAACCACCTGAAGAGGTCTCAAGGACGAAAGATGGTAAGAGTTGAGTGCCTTGATCAGAGCAGGCATCTCCTTGATATTTATGTGCTTGCGTCTGTCCTTGGCATCCCACATGGCCCATGCATTTTTATGTATCCCAAAACTGCTTCCCAAGCAAAGTCCGAAGAATCTGAGGTGAATGACTGCTTTGAAGCAGGGGAGACAGGACTGAAGGATATCCGTTTTCTCCATCTAAAGATTTCTCTTTGACAAACCCCAGTACTAGAATCTGAAAAGATAAAGGGTGTTGATGCTGGGACCAAAGAGATTTCAAATACCACTGTATCATCCTCATGTGGATTCTTGCCAGGGGTGTTATGAGAAACACCTATGCCATGAGACCCAAAATTCTGACGTATTCCCTTGCAGTGACCAAAGTCTGAGGGGAACACCTAAAAATAAATCTAGACAAAGATTCTCCCCCCATTGAAGAAAAGCTCTTTGAACTGAAGTGCTTAGTTGACATCCCAGGGACTCAATCCTATATCACTGTGTCAAGAAAGACTTTCAAATGTTCTCTTGAAATCCTAGCTTGTACAACAGATCTCTTAACAGACAGCGAAATTCCTGACATTTTGAAAAATACTCTGTAAAGATAAAGTCATTTTAATATGGAAAAATGTGGATACTCTCTAGCCTGTAATAAGCTATAAATGGAGCTAGACACTTTGTGAACACTCTTGGTACAGTGGACAGTCAAAAGGTTTACAGTCAAATGGTAAAGCAGAGAAGTGATGATGTAAACCCAGAGATACAAAACCTTAAGAATCATCTGAAGTCTGGATGAACAGGGATGTGACCATAACCATATTTTAAGTTTAGTGTTACTTCCTCTTTTTCAAGTTTCGTGGTAACTGAAGAATTCTGTGCGGCCTTGTTGGTTATTTACATTTGCATGCAAGCACACCACAGTATACTCTTAGTATGACCAGCTACTTTTAAATACTGGATTGTACCAAGTACAATAAATACAAGGAAGCAAACTGCTTCAATAAACTGGTTTAGTTAGTACGACATTTCTGTTACATTTGACTTTTGGTTCTACAAACATGCAACACATATGCTGTCAGCTCTCTATAGCAAATTCCCAAAGTCTGTTTAAATAGAAGTTATGTTCTTACCATAACGTTCCATGTTAGTTGTCTTCTTCTCGCCTTCTTCTTGCTGGATGGGTTCGGAGCCGACCTCGGCCCGACTGCCACTCTAAAGCTCGAGAGTTGGTTCCACCGGCTCGAGGCTCCCCTTATATCCCACAATGCTAGGCGAGAGTTACCTCAGATCTCGTTTGTAAGCTAACCCCAGCTTATAACAGAAACAGTATAACTGTAAAAAACAGAATCCACCTCTAACAACAGGAAGAAGAAGGGTGACCTACATCCTGAAACAAGAAATATGCATAATAGCATATAGCTAAGAAAGAGGTGGTAGAAAGAGAGGTCACGATCACAACTCCTCTAGGTCTGTCCAGGCCAGGGGAAGGAGGGTGGGCAAGAAGAAGCGAGAAGAAGACAACTAACATGGAACGTTATGGTAAGAACATAACTTCTATATGTTAAGTTGTCTATCTCGCCTTCATTCTTGCTGGATGGGACCGCGTCCTAGCACCTTGTCCCGGGTGGCCTAATGGAACAGACTCCTGAGAACAGTGGAACCAAAATTAGCTCTATGCCTAGAAGCTAAATCCAACTTATAATGGGAAATAAAAGTGTGAGGAGTAGCCCAAGTAGCCGCTGCACAAATGGTGTCAATAGGCAGTCTGTCTTGGAAGGCTAGAGAAGTAGCCAAAGCTCTGGTGGAATGGGCTTTAGGCTTATTAGGCGGTTTTGGTGTCTAATCTCATAAACAAGGGTAATCAGAGATGTTAGCCATCTGGATAAAGATACCTTTGAAACTGGAAGTCCCTTTCTGCTTTCCGCATAGGAGACAAACAGCTGATCAGATTTTCTGAATTGTTTCGTCCTGTCCAAGTAGTACCTTAATTGACGATGAACATCCAGACAGTGTAATTTTGTTCAGACCTATTTGAATACTCCGGAAAAAGACAGGGAGGTCAATGCATTGGTTTAGATTTGATGTTGAAACCACCTTAGGCAAAAAGGACGGTTAGTTCGTAAGGAAACTCTGTCCTTATGGAACACAAGGTAAGGAGAGCGACAACTGAGTGCTTGAAGTTCTGAAATTCTTCTAGCTGATGTGATAGCCACCAGAAAGAGAGTTTTCCATGATAATAACTTTAAGGAACATGAAGCTGCAGGTTCGAAAGGGGAAAGAATCAAAGAAGCAAGAACTAAATTTAGGTCCCAAGGAGAAGGAGGATTTCTTACAGGAGGTCTGAGAAGAAAAACTCCTTTCAAAAAGGCTTTGCAGAGTTTGTGGGACATTAGGGCGGATTCAGAAATACCCACATGGAAATTAGAAATAGCTGCCAATTGAACCTTAAGAGTAGATGGAGATGAACCTGCATGGAAGAGTTCAGCAAGAAAATCAAGGACTAGTTGGATGGAAGCGGTGAAAGGATCTATGTCCTTTCCTTGTGCCCAATATGAAAAGCGTTTCCACTTACTCAAATAAATCTTCGAGTGGAAGATTTATGGGAAGCTATCAAAATATCTCTAACAGAGTGAGATAATTGAGGAAGCCTGGCTACGGTTGGAAGTGGAGGAACCAAGCAGTGAGGTTCAGAGAGGGAAGGGAGCGATGAAACTGACCCGACTGATGGATCAAAAGATCTGGAACTAGGTCCAGATTCCACGGTCGCTCCAAAAGAAATCGATGCAGAAAGGGGAACCACACTTGTCGAGGCCAGTAAGGAGCAATGAGGATCAATGAGGCCTTCTGAGTGATAGCTTTCTGTATTACTTGAGAGATCAGTGGGAAAGGAGGAAATGCATACAGAAGTCCCCGGGGCCAAACTTGGACTAGCGCGTCCCTGCTGGGTTGGCCTGGTAAAGGGAATAGAGTGAAGTATTCTCTGCACTTGCTGTTTTGGGGAGTAGCAAAAAGATCGCAGCAAGGCTGACCCCACTTGAGAAAAATCTCTCTCACTACAGAGTCTTTCAGAGACCACTCGTGAGGCATGAGAATAGCTCTGCTCAACTTGTCCGCAATGTGATTGGACTTCCCGGGGATGTGCGTTGCTATCAGAAAACGCTGAGAAGAAATCGCCCATTGCCACAGTCTGAGTGCTTCTCGACACAGGGGTATGATCTGGTTCCGCCTTGTTTGTTGATGTACCACACTACAGACATATTGTCTGTCTGGATTGCAATCGTTCCCAAGGGAAGAGAGTGTTGAAGGGCTTGCAACGCTAAAAGCACTGCTCTCATCTCCAGAACATTTATGTGCAAGTGGCATTCGTTTGGTTGCCATGTGCCCTGGACTGTCCTGCCCTGATAATGCCCCCACCCGATCAGGGAGGCATCCGTTGTCAGAGTAGCAACCGGAGGAGGTGGAACAAATGGTCTCCCCAACAGGAGCTGGGGAAGACATCCACCACATGAGATGCTTTTGCGCTTGCGTGATCATAATGGTGTGAGACATTGGAAGTTCCTGGTATGACCATTGAGAAAAGAGCATCCACTGAAGGATCCGCATGTGGTATCTGGCCAATGGAAGGAGGGTATGGCGCTGCCATGATTCCCAACACCTTTAGAACTAACCTGGCTTTGGCTCTGTTGTTGTTGAGAAGTAGTGATACCAATTTTGAATGTCTGATATCCTTTGGTTCGTTAGTGTTGCAGACATGTTTACAGTATCTAAATTTGCCTATGTAGGTAATAGTACGACAAGGCGACAAAACAGACTTTTCGCAATTTATTGAGATACCCAGTTTTTGACAGACGAAAAGTGTAATCTCTGGCCATCAGAAGGAGATGCTTGGTGGGAGCTGTGAGGAGCCAGTCGTCCAAATATGGAAACACCTGGAATCCCTGTCGTCTCAGGTGAGAAGCTACCACTGCCATGCATTTGGTAAACACCGGGGCAGTGGTGAGACCAAAGGGCAGGGCCCTGAATTGAAAATGACTGGTTCCCAGCCTGAAGCGGAGGAATCTTCTGGAGCGTCTGTTCATTTTATGTGATAGTACGCTCCTGAAGGTCTATAGAGCACATCCAGTTTCCTTTTCCCAATAGGGGAAGAATGGATTGCAGCGTGACCATCCGAAATCTTGTTTTCTTGACCGATCTGTTCAAGATACTGAGATCCAAAATTGGTCTCCAGTCCCCTGTTTTCTTTGGAACTAAAAAGAACCTTGAGTAGATTCCGGATCCTAGTTGGTCTGCTGGCACTGGCTGAATAGCTCTTTTTGCAAGCAGTTTTGAAATTTCCAAAGCTGCTATATCCCTTTGAGCGGGTGGGACATCTGGAAGGGATTTTTTTGACTGATTTGGAAAACGAAGAAAGGGAATAGA
This sequence comes from Protopterus annectens, assembly GCF_019279795.1. NCBI lineage: Eukaryota > Metazoa > Chordata > Ceratodontiformes > Protopteridae > Protopterus > Protopterus annectens. The sequence continues at coordinate 1,218,046,762 of NC_056726.1, forward strand.
ATAACCTTCGGAAATGATGGACTGTACCCATTTGTCTTGTGTCAAAGATAGCCAGGCTTCTGGGTACAGTGACAATCTTCCCCGACTGCCTCCGAAGATGGGCAGTCGGGCAACACCTCAGGGATGCTGAAAGGGCTTATCGGAGGACGTTTCTCGATTGCCCTGGTTCTGCGGACCCCTCTGCCTCTAGGGCGGCGTCTACCATTGTTGTTCCCCCTCTGCCTCTGGCGGGAACCGACTCTGTCGTCAGGCGAAGTCCCTTGGGATTGTTTACGGAACCACATCTTTCCCCCTTCTGGCCTTTGGGGTAAGGCCTAGAAGGAGTAGAAAACGGACTCCGGCGGCAGAAAGGGTCTTGCCATCAGTCTCGCACCTAGTCAGGGTTTCTTTCACTTGTGGACCAAAAGAGATGATCCATCAAAAGGGGAGTTCGTGAAAGACGCCTTGAAAGGTTCCAAAATTGCATAGCCGCATCCAGGCCGGCCTTCGTAAGGCTACCCCTGTTCCTCGGCTCTGCTCGTTCCATCGGCCGCATAAGAGAGGAGGCGCATGGAGGAGTTGGAAATAGAATTAAGGATAGCCAGCTGCGTGTTCATTTTCTCTTGAAACCCGCAGTAGTAGGGTCCTAAAGGATTTCACTGGCTTCTTTGATCAAGTGCGTTTGAAAACGAGTGAAATGGGACAGGTAATTCAGCTTAACGCATAGTAAATGTCGCTGAGGAGAACATCCGCTTCCGCACCTATCCATGGACCTAGATTCCTTGTTAGGTGGATGGACAGGCACTGAAGGATCAGCCAGTTCCTTCTTTGTGGCGGCAGCTACCACCATAGCATCCACAGAGACTCCTTTTGCTAAAAATTCCTTGTCTGCTGCAGCTGTGTTGAATCTGGAGGGTCTCCTGGGAGTGGGGTCCACTGAATCAGGAGCCGCCCACGCCTTTTAGCAACCACCTGCATGAGGGGGTCAAGGGGACACCCAGGAGGTGGAAGGACGAGAGCCAAACGGCTCAAGATACACAGATTCGTCCTCCGAAGGGTTGAGGGCTGGCCAATTTCCCCTCTGTTTAAGGATCTCCAGAATGTCTGCAAATGAGACATCTTCAGAAGGGGAACGGGGGGAACCCTCAGAATCATCCAGATCTGTGTCCGACGTGATAGACTCAGGTGAGTCGATGTGCTTCCTCTTGCACTTCCTCTTCCGAGGGGGCTCTTCTGCCAAATCAGGAGAGGCCTCGAAGAGGATGAAATCCCCAAAGGGAGCTCCTGAGGAGTTGGCTCTCTGCGGTCCGGGATGAGGGAGTGAGTCGATTTACCCTGAGGCAGCATAGAGGGAGGGGCTGACGGAGCCGACTGTGGAGTAGAGCCAGGCTCTAACACACTCCGCATGACCTCGAAAGCACCCCTGTCAGGCAGAGCCAGAGGTCCCCGCCTCGAGGAGCTAAGGACCCCCCTCGGCACCGACAGTGATGGCTCCGAGGCCGATGTCGGAGCCGAACTCACCAGCGCCGGGGCACCGAGAGGGAGAGGGTGGCCGGACAAGGGACCGATGCCACTCACCCCCACGGAGCCGACGAGGGAAGTCCGGCGCCGAGATTCCTCCATGGAAGAAAAGGGAGCCGACGACGGAGCCGAAGACAATTGTCTCGGCTCCGAGGTGACCACAGTCTCGGTTCCGACACGACCCGGCTCCGAACTCAAGAGAGTCAAGGAGGAAAGAGTTGATGGACGGGGCAGGCACCGACTGATGAGTCGGGCTCTGAAGCATCTGGGCTAGTGCCTCGGACTTGAGTAGTCGACTCACCACCCTCTGAAGGTCATGATCGGACAGCCTCGATGACCTAGAGGAATGAGACCTTTGGCTCCGTTCAGACAGCAGGGGAGATCCTGGAGCCGAATGAACGGAGCCAAGAGAAGGTGACCTAGACCTCTTTCTGGTTGTCGGCTCCGAAGATCTTGTCGGAGCCGACACGGGTACCTCGATAACCTCGGCTCCGGCCGGAGCCGAGGAAGCCACAGAAACTGTGGACTGAGTCTTATCGGCTCCAGCCGGAGCCGATAAAGGCAAAGGTTGAACAACCTGAGGTCTCGGCTCAGAAGCCGGAGCCGAAGACCTCGATGCCTTGGAGGGCTTCCCTGTTGAGACAGACAGGGAATCCTCAGGCTTCAACAAGCCTCTCAGAATAAGCTTGTTTTTCTTTCCTGCAGGACCCTGGGGCTGAAGCCATGGCAAACAGCACAGGAGTCCTGCAGGTGCAAAGGCCCCAGACAATAGACACAAGAAGTGTGAGCGTCTGTCAGAGACATTTTCTGACAGCACGCATCACACTTCTTGAATCGAAGACCTTTGCTTCTTTTGACATAGCCTAACTGGTGAACACAAACACACACTCAAACACACCAGTTATACCCTGTCAGAATAACAACTTTAGTAAAAATACTAAAATTAAAGTACAATAAACAGTAGTTAAACTACACAAACACTCCCTAGGGAAGGGAAGGCCTAAGGCCCAAGGGAAGAACTAAAAGTTCTTTTAAACAAAAAACGGGAAAAATTAGGTCGGGGATAAAGTTCAATGAACTACACTAATTTGAGAATAATTAAACTAAAAAAGGGGTAAAAAGAGTAACTTTTAATAGAAAAAGCTTAAACTCACCAGGAACCGGTAGAACAACCAACCTCGAAGCTGTAGCGGCAAACGAGATCGGAGGTAACTCTCGCCTAGCATTGTGGGATGTAAGGGGAGCCTCGAGCCGGTGGAACCAACTCTCGAGCTTTAGAGTGGCCGAGTCGGAGCCGAGGTCGGCTCCGAACCCATCCAGCAAGAATGAAGGCGAGATAGACAACTTAACATGCATAGTTACATTTATACCAGAGTTTCTGGTATTTTTTTTCCAGAGTCTGATGTAAAACAGTTCTTTCTTTGTACAACAGTTTTTCCTGTTTCCTTGTCCTTGGTTCTTTGTAGTTTGATCCATGGAAACTCAGTCTTGCATTATCTGAAACGTGGTGTTCCAGCACTATCTGAAACTTGAAGTTACATTTCTTTACTTTGCTGATGTCCTTTTAGCTGCCATCTGCACAGTTATTTTTTTTTTTACAGACTTTCTCAATAACATACTCCTTTACATGGATGCCAAATTTTATGCCAGCAAACTTGCGTCTTATTTTTCAGCATTTTACACTATTTCTAAATTAACCCTTTATATTGCATAACATTCTTGCAGCTTTTTACTCAAGCTAATAATCATGCTAACAGTAGTTTGAAAAGACAGTATAGAATAAGAAGTTATGTACCTACCATAACTTTCCATGTTAGTTGTCTTCTTCTCGCCTTCTTTCTTGCTGGTTGGGTTCAGAGCCGATCCTCAGCTCCGACTCGGCTATCTACTAAAGCTCGAGAGCTATTTACTGGCTCGAGGCCTCCCCATATCCCACAATGCTTGGCGCTAGATACCCAGATCTCGTTTGGCAGAGCTAACACCATAGAAAAATTTCAAGGACACCTGTCCAAACTACAAGGTTTACCTACAGTACTAAAACAGAGGAGGACGTAACCCAGATAAGACTCAGCCAGAGGAAGAAGGCCTCAAAAAGGGACTCTTCTCGGTCTGTCCAGGCTAGGGGGGTGGAGGGTGGGACACAAGAAAGAAGGCAAGAAGAAGACAACTAACATGGAACGTTATGGTAGGTACACAACTTCTTAATGTTAAGTTGTCTATCTCGCCTTCATTCTTGCTGGTTGGGACAGCGTCCCTAGCACCTTAGTCATGGGTGGCTCATCGGAACAGACTCTTGAGCACAGTGGAACCAAAAATCAGCTCTACTCCTAGAGGCCATATCCAACTTATAATGTGAAATGAAAGTATGAGGAGTGGCCCATGTGGCTGCAGCACAAATAGATTCCATTGGTAGTCTTGCTTGAAAAGCTACCGAAGTAGCTAACGCTCTGGTGGAATGACCTTTAGGTTCAGTAGGGAGTTCTTTATGTCAAAGCTGATAAATCAAAGTAATAATAGAGGACAACCACCTGGATAAAGGTTACTTTAGAAACTAGCAGGCCCTGCTTGCCCTCAGCATAGGATAGGAAGAGTTGGTCTGATTTTCTTGTTTGTTTAGTCCTATCCAAATAAAAACGTAATTGCCTATGAACGTCCAATTGGTGTAACTTTTGTTCAGCTTTGTTCGAATAGTTAGGAAAAAAGACAGGTAGATCGATAGCCTGATTCAGGTTTGTTTCGGAAGGTATCTTGGGCAGAAATGAAGGATTAGTCCTGAGTGAAACCCTATCCTTATGAAACACAAGGTAAGGAGGACGAATACAGAGGGCTTGAAGTTCCAAAACTCTCCTAGCTGAGGTGATGGCTACTAAAAAGAGAGTCTTCCAGGAGAGCAATTTTAAGGAACAGGAAGCTGCAGGTTCAAAAGGGGGGAGAATCAAGGAAGCTAATATCAAGTTTAAGTCCCACGGAGGCAGGGGATCTCTGACCGGGGGCCTAAGCAAAATAGTTCCTTTAAGAAAGGCCTTGCAAAGTTTGTGGGACATGATGCTGGTTTCTGACAGGCCAGCGTGGAAATTTGCGATAGCCGCTAATTGGACCCTAATGGTGGCAGACGAGGAACCAGCTTGAAAGAGTTCTGCTAAAAAATCTAGAATGTGATGGACAGGGGCTGTAAAGGGGTCTATATTCCTAGCCTCTGCCCAGAAAGAGAAACGTTTCCACTTACTAGCATAAGTCTTCCTGGTGGTAGATTTGTGCGAAGAAAGGATGATTTCACGCACCAGCTGAGAAATATGTGGAAGCCTGGCTAAGGTTGGAAGTGGAGCAACCAAGCTGTGAGGTTGAGAGACTGAAGGGATTGGTGAAGCCCGCCCGACTGATGGACCAAGAGGTCTGGCACTGGGTCCAGATTCCAAGGCTGCTCCAGCAGGTGACGATGCAGGAATGGGAACCAAATTTGTCGAGGCCAGTAAGGGGCAATGAGGATAAACCTGGATCCCAATGCGGTCGCCTTCTGAATTAGTTTGGGAATTAGGGGAAAAGGTGGGAATACATACAGAAGACCCCGGGGCCAATCGTGAACTAGAGCGTCTCTGGGGGAATGGCCGGGGAGGGGAAAGAGTGAAGAAATTGTCGCACTTGCTGTTGAGAGGAGTTGCGAAAAGGTCGCAGCAAGGCTGACCCATCTGCGGAAAATTTTGTCCGCTACTGACTGATTGAGAGGCCACTTGTGAGGCATGAGAATAGCTCTGCTTAGCCTGTCCGCTATGACGTTGGACTTCCCGGGGATGTGCGTATCAGAAACCGTTGAGAGGAGATCGTCCACTGCCAGAGTCTGAGTGCTTTTCGACATAAGGGATATGACTTGGTTCCGCCCTGCTTGTTGATGTACCACACTACAGATATATTGTCTGTTTGAATCGCAATAGTCCCGGTGGGTAGAGAGTCCTGAAGAGCTTGCAACGCTAAAACCACCGCTCTCATCTCCAAGATGTTTATGTGCAGGTGGTACTCTAGAAGTTGCCAAGTGCCCTGGACAATCCTGCCCTGAAAGTGCCACCCCCCCCCACCCGATCAGGGAGGCATCCGTGGTCACCGTGACAACAGGAGAAGGAAGAACAAACGGTCTGCCCTGGAGTACTAGAGGGGAGACCATCCACCAAGCCAGGTGGTCTTTGCATGATTGAGTGATTATTATCTTGTGAGACATCGGAAGTTGTTGAAAGGACCATTGGGTAAACAGCATCCACTGAAGAATCCGCATGTGAAAACAAGCCAAGGGAACTAGTATGATTCTGCTGCCATAAGACCCAACGTTTTTAGTCCAAATCTGGCCTGAATCCTCTTGCACTGTAATAAGACCTGCACATGTCGGCGAATGTCTGACACACTGTCTAGAGGAAGTTTTGTGGACAGATCTTGTATTTGATCTTGCGCCTATAAAGGTTATAGACTGACAAGGTGACAATGCAGACTTTTTGAAATTTATTGAGATACCTAGCACGGAACAAGTTTGGATGGTATAATCCCTGGCTCGCAGTAGCTGATGCCTGGTGGAAGCAGTAAGGAGCCAGTCGTCTAGATATGGAAACACCTGGAATCCTCGCCGTCTTAGGTGAGCCGTAACCACTGCCATGCACTTGGTGAACACCCTGGGGGCTGTGGTGAGACCAAAGGGCAGGGCTCTGAATTGATAGTGACTGGCTCCCATCCGGAAGTGGAGAAACCTTCTGGAGCGCCTGTCCATTTTGATATGGTAGTATGCATCCTGAAGGTCTATGGAGCACATCCAGTTGTCCTTACCCAAAAAGGGTAGAATGGACTGAAGCGTGACCATCCGGAACTTCGTTCTTTGAACAGATTTGTTTAACCTGCTGAGATCCAAAATGGATCTCCAGTCCCCTGTCTTTTTTGGTACCAAAAAGAACTTGGAGTAAATTCCAGATCCTTGCTTGTCTGCTGGGACTGGCTGGATGGCCCTTTTTTCTAGCAGTTTTGAAATTCTAGCACTGCTTGTTCCCTTAGACCGGGTGGAACATCTGGAAGGGACTTGGTTGTTTGTACAGGGGTGTGGACAAAGGGGATTTTGTAACCCTCGGATATGATGGACTGTACCCATTTGTCTTGTGTTAGGAGATGCCAGGCTTCTGGGTACAGTGACAATCTTCCCCCGACTGCCTCCAAAGGTGGACAGTCGGGCAGCCCCTCAGGGGTGCTGAAAGGGTTTGTCAGAGAAAGATTCTATGCTACCCTGATTTTGCGGACCCCCTCTGCCCCTCGGGCAGCGTCTATTATTGTTCCCGCCCCTGCCCCTGGAGGGAAACTTGCCGTGTGCGTCAGGCACGACTCCCTGGGGTTTCCAAAACCACATTTTCCCACTCTTCTGACCTTTAGGGTATGGTCTAGAGGGAGTAGAAAAATGGACTCCCATGGCAGAGAGAGTCTTGCCTTCCTGCTCACACCTGGTAAGGGTATCCTTCACCTGTGGTCCAAACAGAGCCGAACCGAAGGGGGTATTGGTGAAGGACGCCTTAAAGGGGTCAGCAAAGTTACATAACCGCATCCAGACATGTCTTCTCAAAGCCACGCCTGTACCTGCAGCCCTCCTCGCCCCATCGGCTGCATAAGAAATGAGCCACATGGAGGAGTTGACGATAGAGTTAAGGGTTCCCAGCTGGGAGTTAATCTTATCCTGAGCCTCCGCAGCTGATGGATCCTGAAGGGTATCGCCCAGTTCCTTGAGAAGATCCCTTTGAAGGCGGGTGAAGTGGCACAGATAATTCAGCGACCGCATGGAAAAGGTCACTGAGGAAAACATCCGTTTCCCGTACCTGTCTATTGTCCTAGACTCTTTATTAGGTGGATGGACAGGCACCGAAGGGTCAGCCAACTCCCCTTCGTGGCTGCTGCCACCACCATGGCATCAACGGGGACACCTTTTGTTAAAAATTGTTTGTTGGGTGGGGCTGTAATGAACTTACTGGGCCTGCGGGGAGTTGGTTCCACTGTGTCTGTAATGAACTTAGTGGGCCTGCGGGGAGTTGGTTCCACTGTGTCTGGGGCTGACCATGTCCTTCGAGCCACTACTTCCATGAGCGGGTCGAAGGGTGGAGACGCCCAGGAGGTGGAAGGGCGAGAACCAAACGCGTCCAGGTATACAGACTCGTCCTCGGAAGGGTTAAGGGCAGTCCAGTTCCCCCTCTGCTTAAGGATCTCTAGGATGTCTGAAAAGGAGACATCCTCAGAGGGGGATCTTGGGGAGCCTTCCGAATCCTCCAAGTCAGTATCAGACGTGACTGACGCGAGGGAGTAGACATGTTTCCTCTTACATTTTCTCTTCTGACGGGGCTCCTCTGAATGATTAGGGGAGGCCTCGGAAGAGGAAGATATGCCCAATGGGGCGACCTGGAGCGTCTGTTCTCCACGCTTGGGGTCAGGAGGGTGGACAGAGACCGATGCAGGCACCATGGGGGGAGGAGTCAAAGGGGCCGATCGAGGAGCCGACTCAAGAGTCGGCACGCTCCTCATGACCTCGAAGGCACCCCTATCAGGCAGAGCAGAGGGTCCCCGCTCCGAAGAGACCTGAACCCCTCCCGGCACCGAGAGGGATGGCTCCGAGGCCGATGTCGGGGCAGAGCTCACCTGCGCCGAAGCCCCGAGAGGGAGAACGGGGTCGGACAAGGGTCCGTTGCCACTCGCCCCCTCGGAGCAGACGAGGGAGTCCCGGCGCCCAGATCCCTCCAAGGAAGGAACCAATGAAGAGATCGGAGCCGACAAAGGAGCCAAAAGGTGTGGTATCGGCTCTGACGTTTCCAAGATTCGAGCCCCAACCAGCTCTGGCTCCGAACACAAAGGGGGAGTCGGAGGAGGAACTGCTGAAGACACCGGGACAGCTACAGTCTGTTGACAAGGGCTGGTTAACATTTTGGCCAGGGCCTGCGATTTAAGGAGTCTACTGACCACCCTCTCCAAGTCATGATCAGATAACCTGGAGGACCGAGAGGAGTGGGACCTATGGCGTCGTTCAGACTGAAGCAACGGTGACCTCGGAGCTGAACGAACAGATTCTAGGGAAGGGGACCTAGAACGTTTTCGACCCAACAACAGTTCCGACACTAAAGTCAGAGCCGATTGAGGTCTAGAGAGGTCGGCTCCAGCCGGAACCGAAGAGGAGGAGGCAGATGCTCCACCCGGCGACGGCTCCGAACTGGGAGCTGACGGCTTGGCGGGCTTTAAGGATTTCCCCGACTGAGGCTTCGTCGGGGATCCCTCTGGCTTAAGTAAGCCTCTCAAAATAAGCTTGTTCCTATGCTCCTGCAGGACTCTCGGGCTGAAGGCGTGACAGACCGAGCAGGAGTCCTGCAGGTGTAGGGAACCCAAGCAATACACACAAGAAGTGTGACCGTCTGTCAGAGACATCTTCTGACAGCACGAGTCACACTTCTTGAAGCCTGAGACTTTAGCATCCTTGGACATACTGGCCAGGGGATACTAGAGAGAGAAAAATTAAACTAGTGCTTAAAAAGGCACACAGAAACACACACACCCGCACTAGTTAAGCTAACAATAATAACTACAAAAAACTATCACACCACACTTAATAATAACAACTATCCTTAATATATATATATAAAAAGTACAAGGCTAAACACTACTCCTATAGGTACAAAAAGGGTGGGGTTAGCCACTAACAGAGAAGAAACAAGGGGGGGGGGGGGATAGAAACTCTCCAACAGAAAACGAGTTTCCTTAGTGGGATAAACTAGGGGATACACTGTCTAACTATACTACAAGGGTAAAACTAACTATATCTAAGAAAAATACAAGGTAAATATTAACTAATAGAAAAAAAAAAGGATTAATACGACCTGAGCCAGTAAAAGCGCAACCTCGTAGCTGAAGCGGCAAATAAGATCTGGGTATCTAGCGCCAAGCATTGTGGGATATGGGGAGGCCTCGAGCCAGTAAACAGCTCTCGAGCTTTAGTAGATAGCCGAGTCAGAGCCTAACCCAACCAGCAAGAATGAAGCCGAGATAGGCAACTTAACATCAGAGTATTCTTTCAGTTCCCCTTTTTTTGATTTGTTTGAAGAAAGTACAGTTTTGTACCTACCATAAATGTAGATGTTCGAGTGCTAATACAGCTGCAGTCATAACAGATGGGTTATCCTGCCGTCAGGCGGGTCCTCGGTCGGCCGAATTCCAAAGTCTAGGTCCGGCGTCGGATGTCGTCGCTTCTTCCCTGACGTCAGTGCGGCAGGGGTATAAAAGAACCAGCAGACGTCATTTTCTTCAGTTTTTTTTGCCCCAGATGTCAGGTGCCCCCAGAAGGAAGGCAAAACATAAATGTATGTAATAATGCAATGCAATATAATCAAAAAACAGTAGTTGCAAGCAAATACACCACAAAAGAATACCCCAATCCGGTTGTATGAGGAGGTGTTAGCCATTAGGCCTGTCCCAAGAGGGGAAGGAGGGAGGGAAACCTGGACTGCAGCTGTATTAGCAGTCGAACATCTACATTTATGGTAGGTACAAAACTGTACTATGTTCATCGTGCATACAGCTGCAGTCATAACAGATGGGTAGAATCCCAAAGCTAAAAAAGGGGTGGTAGGCACTAAGTGGAACTAGGAGTCGCAAAGATGCCCTGCAAGACTGCAGTGGCAAAGCCCGCTCTAGATTTGGAGTATAATGGTAGGGGATAGTGCTTGGAGAAAGTATGTACAGAACTCCAAGTGGCTGCTTCCAAAATATCTTTGGTAGGAACCCCCCTGAGGAAACCTGCAGAGGTAGCTGTGGCCCTTGTGGAGTGAGATCTGATGCCTGTAGGTACAGTTTTACCATGAAAAGAGTAACAAAAGCATATGCAGTGGGCTATCCATTTTGAGATTGTCTGTTTGTAAATAGGCTTCCCTTGAGCACCTGCAGCATAGGACACAAAGAGTTGCTCTGATTTTCTGAATGGCTTTGTTCTGTCCAAATAATAAAGCCGCTGTCTGTGAATGTCCAAGGAATGTAGTAGTCTCTCCCCTTTGTTTTGTGGATTAGGGTAAAAGGTAGGTAAGTGGATAGCCTGATTCAAGGCTACCCTGGATACTACCTTTGGCATAAAGGAAGGGTTGGTTCATAAGGAAACTCTGTCCTGATGGAAAATGATGAAAGGCTGCACAGCCATGAGGGCTTGTAGTTCCGAAACCCTGCGTGCTGAGGTGATAGCCAGAAGGAAGGCTGTTTTCCATGACAAATATTGCAGCTCTGTTGAAACAGCTGGCTCAAATGGAGGCAGGGTCAGTTTTACTAGAATGAAATTGAGGTCCCAAGCAGGTACTGGTTGCTTCCTTGGGGGTTTTATATTCTTAGCCCCTCTGAGGAACTGTCTTAAGGAAGGGTGAGAGAATAAAGGAGGATCAGTGTTGTATTGAGCAGAAATGGCTGAGGCATGGATTTTGATGGAGGAGAATGAAAGTCCACTGCTTAGCATCTCAGCTAGGTACTGTAATATTTGAGGTAAATTCAGTATTCCAGGATTCTGACCCTTTTTCTGATTCCAGGCACAAAACCGTTTCCATTTTGCGGAGTAGGCTTTTCTAGTAGAAGGCCTTCTGGCCTCCAAAATGACATCCTGCACCTCCTTGGAGAGTAGGGTCTGTTGTGAATTTAAGGAATCCTCCATGCGGCTAGATTGAGTGTTTTCAGCTGACTGTGAAGAGTTTTGAAGTTGTGCTGAGTCAATAGAAGAGGCATTGGAGGCAGGATCCATGGTGGGGAATGCGTCAGGATCCTCAGGAGTGGGTACCAGTGTTGTCTTGGCCAGTCTGGAGCAATGAGAATCATCTTTGGTCTGTCTGCTCTGGCTTTTAATAGAACTTTGGGCAGCAGAGGAAGAGGTGGAAAGGCATAAACTGTCATTGTTGTCCAACTGAAAGAGAGTGCGTCCACTTTCCAGGCCTGTGGATGAAAGGTCCTTGAGCAGAATTTTGTCAATTGGTAATTTCTGTGGGTCGCAAAGAGATCTATGTCTGGCCTTCCCCATGCTTGAATTATCTTTGTAAAAACTTGAGGATGCAACTTCCATTCGTGTGGATCTGTCATATTTCTGCTTAGGTTGTCTGCCAGCGTGTTTTCCTTGCCTGGCAGGAATTGTGCTTGAAGTTGGATTTGTAATTCCAGAGCCATGTTCCAAAGAGACATGGCTAGCCTGCACAGGGGATATGAATGGGTTCCTCCCAGTTTGTTTATGTACCACATCACTGTGGTGTTGTCTGTCCTTATCAATAGCTGGCCTGGATGCAGTAGGCCTTTCAAAGCCATAATAGCATTTATTACTGCTAGCATTTCCTTTTGATTGATGTGTAGGTGCTTTGCTTTTTGGGACCATTTGCCCTGAATGCACCGATCTGTCATGTGCGCCCCCCAGGCGTAGTCCGAGGCGTCTGTTGTGATGACGATTTGCTTGAGGCAAGCAGAATGGGAGACCTATGTTTCTTTGGCATGCTTGAGCCCACCACAGAAATTCCTTTTGGAGGCATGGAATCAGTGGTATAATTGTTTCCAAACTGTGGCTGTGTTGAGACCATAAGTTTTTTAAGTACAATTGAAGTTTCCTCATATGCAGCTTTGCACATGGGATTAGCAGGATGCAAGATGCCATGAATCCCAGAGCCTGCAGGATTTTCCTTGCAGTCAGCCTGGGGAAGGTTGCCAGTTTTCTGAAGTACTGAGTTAGTTGCCCTTGTTTCTCTGGCGTGAGGTAGGCCATCTGGGTGTTTGTATTCAAGCTGGCACCCAGGAAAATTATTGTTTGAGAGGGTATTAGTATTGACTTCTTTTTGTTGACTGTGTATCCCAAAGAGTTCAACAACTTTATTACAAACGCCAGGTGTTTCAGAAGTATGTGTTTGCTGCCCGCTTGGATCAGGCAGTCGTCCAAATATGGGTATATTTGTATCCCTTAAAGTCTGCAGAAGGCAATTACTGATGCCAGGCATTTCGTGAACACTCTGGGCGCAGTAGATAAGCCAAAGGGCAATGCAGAGAATTGATAATGGGTTGAACCTGCAAGAAATCTGAGGTATCTTCTGCAATCTTGTCTGATAGGGACATGCAGGTATGCCTCCTTGAGGTCCAATGTTACCAGCCAAGACTCCTTGCCCAGCATGGGAAGAAGCTGCTGTAATGTGAGCATCTTGAATTTTGGTAGGAGTAAATATGTGTTTAGGATGGATAGGTCCAAAATAGGTCTCCAATCTTTGCCCTTCCTTGGTACCAGGAATAGTCTGGAATAAAAACCTTGACCCTGTTCTTGTGCAGGTACCTCTTGAATAGCTTTCATGTCCATAAGATCTGAAATTTGTTTTTATGCCTCTGCCCTTTGATTGTGTGGCAGGTTTGGCATGCCTCTCATTTTTGGAAGGGTGTGAAAGTGGAATCTGTAGCCTCTGTCTATAATGTCCAGGATCCATTTGTCTTTTGTGACAATATGCCAATTTTTTGAAAATAATGCCAGTTTTCCGCCTAAAGGTGCTGCCATTAGAGCTTTGCTTGGCATGCAAAGGGGAAGTCATTGGTTCTGCTTTCTGAATGGCTGTGAACTATTCCTCACCACCTCTTGGTGTGGGTGCTTGCCATTGTCTGCCTCTGAATGATCCTTGAGATTGCCCTCTACTCCTCGGGTGTCTGTATCTACCTCTGAGGTCTGTCTGTGGCTGGAAAGGACCAATTTTTTGAAGGCCAATTTCTACTGAAATGTGGAGGTTGTACCTGTAGGAAATCTTTCACTGTTTGCACTGATTTTGCCTTTTCCTCCATTTTCTTTAATACCTCCTCAGCTTTAACACCAAACAATGCATCTTTTTGAAGAGGTGCATCTAGTAATTTAGCTTTGACATGATCTGGTAAGGTTTGCTCTTTGAGCCAAGCATGTCTATGTATGACTGATCCTGTAACAGCAGCTCTACACAAGGCCTCTAAAGCATCAAAACCACATTGCAAGGTATGTTTACCCACTTGTTCTGCACTATGCAACAAATCCTGCAACTCCTTCAAGTCTGGTTGTTAAGGTTGTGACATTTTGCTTTTCAACTGAGATAACAAAAACTGTTGATACTTTAACATATGGAACCGACAGTTTAATGCCCTCATGGTTAAAGTGGCCGAGGTGTATACCTTTGTCCCCCACCTTTCTAAAGCTCTGGAATCTCTCTCTGAAGGTAATGGATTTTTGGCAGTGGAGGCCTTAATTCCCTTGGAACCCTGTGAAATAGTTTCTGGGTCAGCCGCATGGCTTTTGTATAGGAATTGGTGCGAATCAGGAACCCGGTAATACCAGTCAGGCTTGACTGGAGCTGGAGGTAAAGAATCTGGGTTAAGGCTGGCCTCTGAATACACATCATCTAGTATGTCTAAGACAGGAAGGCTAGCCAGAGGCCTGTGCTGAGGGAGCAAGAGGAAATCCCTGAGCCTTTTCTTGGAGTCTGAGTAATCTTGGCCTTCCCAGTGGAAGTGTTCCCTCAAGGTATGCAAGGTTTCCCCAAAAGAATAGTCCTCGGGGGGGGGGGGGGGGACAGAGGGAATGGACTCCTCTGCATCAGAATCTTCAAAAGGGGAGTATGAATGTTCCTGGTCTTCAGAATGTTCTTAAGTAATGGAGGCCTGGTCCGAGGAAGGGTATTCTTCCTCCACTCTGGGCCCTTTGTCCGAGGGGGGTTGAGAACCCCTGATGAGAGTAATCAAATCCTCAGCCATTTTGAGCATCTGTTTTTTAGGCATGGGGCCTTGACAGGGGCCATGTGGAGCTTGTCTTTTAGTATGCATGGCTGATTTAGATTTAGTGAAAGCCTTAATGGAAAAAGAAGAAGGAGGCCTGAAGACACCTTGAGAGGTGGCAGGCCTGTCTAAACTCTGAGTTTCCCCACCAAGAGTGGCATCGGTATCTGTAATCGGAGTGTGGGCCGAGGAGCCTGTGACCTCGGGCACAGAAGACACCACTAAGGAAGTGTCATCAGTAGTCAGGGGCTGCGTAGGCGCCTCGCTGAGTACCGGAGCACCTGTAGTCGGCTTTAGCGTGGTGTCGGTAGAAGTCGCGGACCTCGTATGTCGGTCCTTATCTTTGCGTATTTTACTCAAAACTGGAGTCGGAGTATCCGACGACATAATGTAATTAAACTTTTTGCCAAAATAGTGTTGGGCGAACTCCGCCCGACGCTTAATAGTGCGTCTGTTGAATGTAGCACAAAAACGACAGGCCGAGACGTTGTGGTCTGGGCCTAAGCAAGGAATGCAGAGGGAATGGAAATCCTTATGCGGTATTTGCTTCCCACATGAAATGCAATTATTAACTTTGTCTGACATCGGTCTGAGGCAAGAAAAGTTTCCCCAACGGGGTACTTAGCTTTCAACAAGACTTTGGTTGAAAAATATTCGTAATCTCAGGAGCTGGCCGACTGGCACTTGCGAACTGCTTCTGCTTTGGGCACTGCGCGGCAAGAAAGACTGAAGAAAATGGCGTCAGCTGGTTCTTTTATACCCTTGCCGCACTGACGTCAGGGAAGAGGCGACGACATCCAACGCCGGACCTAGACTTTGGAATTCGGCCAACCGAGGACCCGCCTGACGGCAGGATAACCCATCTGTTATGACTGCAGCTGTATGCACGATGAACATCGGACTAAACTTTACTTAAAGAAAAGACTGCATTTGTTTCATCAGCATTGCTATTTACAGCATTTACCACTTTGCTCATATTTACAATCATAACTTGTTGAGTTACTGCAACTCTTTGTAACCTGCAGCATATAAACTATTGTAAGCTGTTATTATTATGACTTTTAAAACTATTAACACAGGATGTATTAACCAATTTAGCAATTTGGTCCCAGATGATGACCATTCTTTAAATATGTCCCACCAATTATGGGCAGTGTCAGCTTCTGTTTTTGTCTTTTACTATTAACACTGGGTTATTTGAAACCACACATACAAACTGTTGCCACTTTAACAAACATTTTGAAATTTGAAGGCAATATTGTCCATTTATGTTGTTGTTGTGTCTTTCGGCTTTTCCCGGTTAGGGGTCGCCACAGCGGAACTCCGGTCCGCTAATGATTGGCAGTTGATTTTTACATACCGAGTTGCCAGCCCTGACGCACAATCTTCAACGAAGGAACGGCCATTCACTCATGTCTCCACGCAGAAGACGCTCTAGCTGAGAGTCGAACCGGACAGCGTCTTACTGTGAGGCGACAATGCTACCGCAGCACCACCACCGCGAATATTGTCCATTTATACTAAATTGTAATTTGTCTATCAAAGATACTTTGTAACGACTAACTAAACAGAAGGATTTTCTTGTGCTTGTAAATGTATCATCTGTGAGATATCTTGCTTTACTAGTTTTCATACCAAGGTCTTTTAAATCTGCATTTGGTATCTTTAAAACTTGGAAATGTAATATTGAAATGCAATATTGAAATGCAATATTGTCTTTTGGTATTGTTGTCCTATCATGGTACAAGTGGATGGTATTTTTACCACTTGATCTGCATGAAGTACTGGTTTATTACCCAGAATGGTAAGTATTTAGAGCAGTTTATTGAAATGTTTATGTCAGTCTTTGATTGTTTATTTTTATGTATGCCTGACCTTGTTTAGCTAACCATGTTGTTATATTTGTGTTGATTGTTTATTTTTATGTATGCCTGACCTTGTTTAGCTAACCATGTTGTTATATTTGTGTTAAATGTTATTTTTTCAAACGTACATGTTGTATGCTTTTTACAACTGAAATTGTCTTGTGTTCTATTTTGTATAGCATTTTTTTACTAAGTTTTATTTGAGAAATATTGTAATGCCTCTGTTTTGATGTTCAGAATGATGCAAATGAAATGCAGATGTCTTTGTTGAATGCTGCATGCCTTGTCTCGCAGCTGCATTTTTATCTATAGTCCTTGAAGCATGTTCCAGACACTGAACATTCAGCTTGTCAAGCTGTACCAGAATGTGTGCTACCAAACAGAAATACATGGATTTAACCAACTATATTATTTTTACATATATTATAGCAACAGTTGTATATGCATCTAACTAGCAAATAGATGTGCACATGCATTTATACATATTTAAACCTATCACTGTATACATTCCCTCCATTTTATTTTAAATACAAAACTGTCTATAGTCAAGTTATATTGCTATAAACTAGAAACACACTGGGAAACAAAACCTTTAGATTTCCTTTTACTACAGCAAGTTAACACAGTTTAATATTGTCAACACAATGATGACAACCATGGCTATTAGAACTGGATGAATCTGAATAGGACTCTATTACAGTGATGTTTTATACTGCAATTTATTGACAATGCTTGAGAATTGTATTGCAAAGGCATTGTAGTCTTGGTTTTTGAAAAACAAAAAAAGTGTCAAATGTCAAGCTATGACTTGTCACTATTTACATAGATAAACCATTTACTATATACTGTACAGAATACACTTGCTTGTACAGATTGTATTTGTATATACATGCCTGTAATGTACACTCAGTCCAATTTTTAAACCTAGCATTAAAATGAAGCCTGCTAATTACATACCTTTTGCAGTACTGTTTACACAGTGTAAAATTGAAAGCATGCCATTCCCTCTGTAATATACATAATTTTATTGCAGTATTGTTTAATGCTGTGAGAATTGAAAGTATGCTTGCCCTTGTGGCTGTTACGTAGACTGCGACACTTTGCTCTTACACATTTGCTTATTTATTTATGTTGCTGTTGCCTATACTGTCAAAGTTGTAATAGGAATTGCTTTTGCCAATTTTGAAAAGACGTTTACTGTTACTAGTAATCTGTACCCTCCCTTTTTGTAAAGGGACCTGCATAATTTAACTGCATACTACAACCCATGTACTGACTGTACTCGTAGCATTTACTTGCAAACAGATTATTAATGACATATATGCACAACTGTGATATTTTATTACAATTACTAAACAGGATTAGACTTTTGTGCTTTTTGCTTAATGCTGTACGTGAATACTTAATGTTTTAGAAAAACGTAAGCCATTTGGCCTGACATTCCTTGACCTTATAAACTTCAGTACCAGTAACATTTTATGCAACATTTCTTGTAACTACACATTCCAGCCTGGAAAGATTTGAGCTTGCATACTCTTCTTTTTTTGCGCGCATTCCAGACGCTTAACCCATAACTCCTTCAGCACTTATTCGTACCTTCAGTCATTCGTTAATATACTTGCAACTTGACATTAGAATGCAGTTGTAATAAACATTCGTAATTTGCCTAACTGCATAACACTGCTTTTGAAGACTGTTTTTGCTGGAGTTTTTAGTTTTTTTATGCTATCATACAATTACAAAATATTGTAAGAAACAAAAGAGATATTGGCTTAACACATGATTAAAACAGATATATGTACATGATTTACTTTTGCTGTGGTCTGCCTTTTGCTGGACTTTAGATGAGAAAAAAAAGCGTGCATGTCAGTCTTGTGACATCTTGTCTTTTCTGCGTTTAACTACTCTCATTTGATTTCTATGCCCTAGAACTGTTTTGTTAGATGAAATGGTTTTAAAATGACTATTAAAGTGCCTTGCTTTAACTGAATGAAAGTTTGTGCTGTGTACACTTAACCATTTTCTAAAGGTAGAATAGTACGTCGTGAATTATGTCTCATCAGCGGTGAACTGCTGTTGCTTTAACTCTTTACTAACCAGATGATATTTGTCAGTATTTTGTTCTGCTGACTTTAAAGCTCTTATGTACGTTTGAAAAAGTGTTTGCATATGTTGTCTGAACTTTTTGAACTCACTCTGCGTCTTAGAAGTATAAATTTTTTTGTCAGTTCACCATGAACTTTGTCTCTGTTCTTATCTATTTTGTAATGTGCAGTGGGTTTATGTCACTTTTGTCTAGCAAGATGTACAGAAGATGTTGTAAATAACTGACTTGACTGATATTGTAACTCTGAAATTAACATTTTACATGTGGTGAC
Source organism: Protopterus annectens (assembly GCF_019279795.1). Lineage (NCBI taxonomy): Eukaryota > Metazoa > Chordata > Ceratodontiformes > Protopteridae > Protopterus > Protopterus annectens. The sequence continues at coordinate 1,218,065,273 of NC_056726.1, forward strand.
AGGACAAATGTTTACTGTCATACAAATGATGCTGCTGTTTAAGATACCAGTCAAACATAACGTATTTACATAAAGCGTTGACATTAACATTAACTAATAAAGTATTGCATGTGCTAGAGTTGTGTTTATACCAATTTTTAAATGCTGACAATACATGTGCTGGACTATTACTACCGTCTACCTGAAAGGTAGTGTTACACTTTACAGTTCTGTCGTTTATGACATCCATGCTGTAGAATGAGAAACAAAGAGAGAATTACCAGTTTGTGTGCGAGAAAGCGTGGAAAGTCCCTCGTTGATTCTCCCAAAGGTGGCCAAACACAGCTGGCAGATTTAGTTGTGCAAATGTACAGGACCTGTGGAACTTGCAGAGATGCACTGTTCTGCTACTGGATACTGTGCATAAGAAGGAGGCAAACGTTTGCTCTGCAACTGGACGTACTAACTGAATAAAATGAAAAAGTAGCTGTAGTTGTCACAAGGAGAAACCATGCGGTCCATCAACTGTGGCTCGCCATTGAAGAATTCTGTGCTGTCTTCTGTTGGTTAGTTATTTACCTTTGCATGCAAGCACACCACAGTATACTCTTAGTATGACCAGCTACTTTTAAATACTGGATTGTACTAAGTACAATAAACACAAGGAGGTAAACTGCTTCAATAAACTGCTTTAGTTAGTACGACGTGTTACATTTGACTTTTGGTTCTACAAACACGCAACAATTATGCTGTCAGCTCTCTACAGCAAATTCCCAAAGTCTGTTTAAGCAAAGTTACATTTATACCAGATCATCTGGTATTTTTCCAGTCTGATGTAAAACAGTTCTTTCTTTGTATAACAGTTTTTCCTTTGTTTCCTTGTCCTTGGTTCTTTGCAGTTTAATGATCCATGGAAACTCAGTCTTGCATTATCTGAAATGTGGTGTTCCAGCACCATCTGAAACTTGGATGTTACACTTCTTTACTTTGCTGATGTCCTTGTAGCTGCCATCTGTCCAGTTATCTTTACAGACTTTGTTTCTCAATAACATACTCCTTTACATGGATGCCAAATTTTAACTATGCTATGCCAGCACACTTACTACGTCTTATTTTTCAGCATTTTACACTATTTCTAAATTAACCGTTTATATTTCATATCATTCTTGCAGCTTTTATTCAAGCTAATAAGCATGCTAGCAGTAATATGAAAAGACAGTATAGAACAGAGTATTCTTTCAGTAACAGGTTGTGAAGTGTCATACTTTTCAAATTTGACCACCATCACAAACATGTTTAGGGAAGAAAGATCCAGAATAGTCTCCAAGCATTTTCTTCCTTTGGCACAAGAAAATCCTTGTATAAAACCACTTGCAGACCTGGGAAGGAGAAGCTAGCTCTATCACCCCTTGGGACAGCATGTGATGAACAGGTAAAAACAACAGAGTGAGTTGTAGGATAAGGAATGACCCCCTGGAAAGGAGGAATTTCCTCCCACTGACATATAGAACCCCAATGAATGATTTACAGAACCCTTTTGTCTAAAACAATATGATGCCAAAAAGAAAAATGGAGATTCAAACTTTCCTTAAGAGAAACAGTTTATTGGTGGGAGGGGGTCACTAGGTCATCTTGAACAGTCAACTTGTTGTACTGTCCTTAGTTTTGGGAGGTTTGAGACTTCTTTTTGGAACCCCCTTACCAATTCTTAAACGTCTGTTTAGCTGAATTCTGTAGACAGTTTATTCTGGCTTTTTTGCTAAACTTAGAGGAGAAGAAAGAAAAATCCCTTATAGACAATTTGGAATAGGAGGGCTGATCCAGCGAATCTCTAAATGTATCAGCTTGTTTTATCACGTTTTGATCACCTCTGCACTAAATCTCTATCCAAGACGGAATTTAAAATCCCATGTAACAGGGGGGCAGTGTTACTAATGACAACCGCCACTTCCTGGAGATGGGCAGAACATTCTGACACAACAGGGAAACCTTTCCTTTTCCCTCTTCCAGGATTGACAAGGGTCTCTCTCCCTTGCCCAATGAGGGTTCTCCAAGAGCCGCAGACGTAGCAGCTAACACCTGGTCCATAGTGGCTGCAGCTGTTACACCAGAGATATCAAGAGTAAAAGAGGAGTGGTCTGAAGTACAACAAATGGCCACAGCAGACTCAACCACCTGTGGCTGAGGCAAACTGCAAGCCTGCTGTGTTGGCAAATGCTGTTTCCTAACTTTTTCATTCTGTGGCTAAAAGGACAGACCGTGGGACTGGCAATCTGTTCCAGGGTCAAGCCAAAAATGATTCCTCTTTCCTAGAGAAAACAAGCAGCAAATGCCAGCAAAACTAAAAGTCCACAAAAGTTACTTTTTGATAGAAAAAAAAAAAAAAAAACACAGGGAAAAGCTTTTTAAAATACAATGGCAACCCACAACAGAAAAATAAACAATTTCTCCACAAAAAATATATATTTTCAGTTAGTTTACACTATTTTTAAATGAATAAAAATGGAGTGTTCCACTTAAAAGAACAGTACAGTCTTCAGACAGTCCATTAAAACATAACACTCTTAGCTTTAAAATAACTTTTCTATAACTTTTCTGAATAAGAAAGTAATAAAACTACAGCAAATGTAAGAAAATAGAAGTCGACACACCCTTCCCGAGGAACTTAGCCCAGCAAAGGACAGCAGAAGCCAACCATCGAGCCTCAAATGCCTCAGAGGAGTGCAGTCTTCGGCAGTAAAGCTCCAACGGGCTTCCCACCCAAACTTATATTTTAGTCAGCTCAGCTAGAGCTGCCTGAGAGCTTGGGTGTGTGGAATGTGCCCTGAAGTTTGGAAGCCGGACAACTGTTATATCCTTGGTAGGCTATAACCCATATAGTTAAGGATACTGCAGCAGTGATCATGAAGAACAGAGCTATACTATCTATGAAATAAGTGTTGAATTCGATTGCAGTTTCAAGTGGTGAGTTATTGGAAGAGGTGTTAGGGCTAATTTTTGGGGCCAGGATGTAAGATTTCTGTAATGGCTGACTAGAATTTATTAGGTTGTTTACTACTGTTCTGAATGTTACAGTATATTTTTGTCTTCATTAATTTGCTTTTTGGTATGGCTTTGGAGCATTCTGAAGTTGGATATAATGTGGTGTTTAACATTTCTGCCATTCTTTCCACTCTTTTTCCTATCCTGCATTAGCAATCTACTTTTTTAGCCAGATTGCATTTGTTTTCAGTCTCTTCCCTGTATGAAGTGCAAGGCTATTTAGGATATTTAGAAAAGCTGCACAGAGCGGCCGCAGTGGTGCAGTGGTTAGCGTTGCCGCCTCACAGCAAGAGGTTCTCCGGTTCGATCCTCAGCTGGGGTGCCTTCTGTGCGGAGTCTGCATATCCTCCCTGTGGTCGCGTGGGTTTTTTCTGGGTGCTCAGGTTTCCTTCCACATCCCAAAGACATGCTGTAGGTGGATTGGACACACTAAATTGGCGTGTGTGTGCGCGCCTTCTGTGGAAGGTTGGGCGCCGGGCTGGTAACTTAAAACCGTAAAATTACACTGCCAGTCATGAGCAGACAGGTGATCCGCTGTGGCGACCCCTAACCAGGAAAAAGCCGAAAGAAGAAAAATTGCACTGAATTAATTTACATCATCATCTAAGGTGAGTTTTTTTTTTTTTTAATATACGAACTGCCAGAGTCTTAATGTTCTAAGAACTTAAAGTTGTTTTTTTTTTTTAAATGTGTACACGAATATGTACAGAAGTTTAATTCTGATATAACTATCCCACGCTAAGCTTTGTATGATGTTAAGATTGGATTAATTTCCAATAACTGCAAAATAATGCAAGCTAAATTCTACTAAAAAAAGAAAAAGCTTAAATTTATGTTAATGGATAGCTATAGTGATTTGCATGCCATGTGGGTTACTGTTCCCAATAAATCATCTAACATTTACTCCTCAATGCAGCCCCCCCATATCCAGCCTTTTACTTGTGAGATGCCAGCTTCAACATAAAATGTCCAAAGTTTCTCAAAAATAGCATCTGGATCCCCACCTTTGATTTTACAAGCAGCATACATAGTCAGTTTTGACCACTCCTCCAACACACAAGTAAATTATGCAGCAGCCTCTATTAGGAGACTAAAACTAGACTTGCATTGCAACCCTAGGCTTCAGCAGGATTTTTAATTACAAATCTTTTCAGAGAAACATTCAAGACATGTGGTCACAGCAACTTAATCATAGGTTCATACCAGGCTATCTGCCCTGAGGCAATTATAAGCCTAGCCCGATTCTGTATGGCTTATGCCACCCCTTGATTTGAGTATACTGTGCCCTTTTTAAGGTTTAGTTTACTGTGCCTCTGTCCAATAGTGACACGGGAGTAATCCCTGGGACAAACCTACGATCCCCCATCCACCTATCGAGATTCTTCTTGAAGAGATACAGTGAGGTGCTCTGCCTCACATGAACTGGAATTCTATTCCAGAGAAGGAGCCTCTGGGTTATGAACCTGTCCCTCCAGCAAGTTCTATTTATTTCTGTGCTGAGGTTCAAGTCCCTCGAGCGTGTGGCTCTAAGGGATTTAGATTTACTGAGGTGGAGCATGTCCATTAATTCTGGATTTGACATAGCTTTGTATGTCAGGCATAGATCGCCTCGAAGTAGGCGGTGTGCAACTGAGTAGAGCTGGAGTTTTTTTTAACCGAGCAGCATATGGCATCTGTTTGAGACCCTTGATCCTCTTGGTTAGATACTTTTGGGGTCTTTCTAATTGCTGCAGGTGTCGGGTAAGGTACATCCCAAAAGGGGCATTGTATTCTATGATGGGCCTGATGAGGGATGAATAAAGGGGCACGATTACCTCTCTTGCTCTAGATGTGAAACCCTTCGTGATGAGGTGGGCTATGTAGAAGGTCTTTCTAACCACTTTGGCAATGTGGTTTTCAAAGGAGAGATTGCTATCAACTTGGGTCCCCAGGTCCCTAATAACTTTCTCTGTACTTAATGGGTTTCCGCCTATGTGGTAATTTGTGGGCACATTGTTTTTGCCAAAGGGTATGACTATACATTTCTTGGCATTTAGCTTTAAACCAAGGCGCTGGCACCAGTTATCTGTCTCTGTGAGACCTTTTTGAAGGATGTTTGTGCCAGCTGGAGAGTTGATTATGGCGCCCAGTTTGCAGTCGTCTGCGAACTTGGTGAGCCATAGTCCTCCCACGTTTGCCTGTACCTCGGAAAAGTATATACCGAACAAGAGTGGTCCCAGAACAGAACCCTGTGGGACGCCACTTGTGACCGGTTTCGAGTCTGACATGGCTCCAGCAACTCTCACTCTGTGTGTTCTGTCTTTGAGCCAGTTTGCGACCCATCTTGTGACATAGGGGTTTATATTTAAGCTGGATAGCTTATCTATGATGCCCGAGTGGGGTATTGTGTCAAATGCCTTTGCAAGGTCCAGATAGGCTGTGTGGACTACCTTCCCTTCATCTATGGCTTTGGTGACTGTTTCAAAGAAGTCAATCAGGTTCAAAAGGCAGGATCTGCCCTTGACAAAGCCGAACTGTGTAGGATCTAGTGTCTGTAGGTTCCCAATGTCTTTGTTTATGAGCTCCATGATGATCCTCTCCATAGCCTTGCAGACTAAGCTAGTCAGGCTTATGGGGCGATAGTTTCCAGGGTTCGTAGAGGCTCCACCTTTGTGGAGTGGGACCACTGTTGCTGTACGCCATTCTGTGGGCACATATCCTGTAGTGAGGCAGAGATTGTATAGCTGTTTTATTTGAGGGATTAGTTCCTCTTGGAGTTCATGCAGGACGCAACCTGGGACGCCATCTGGTCCCATGGAAGCAGTGTTTTTTACTTTGGAGAGGGCAGCCTTCACCTGAGCATCAGAGATGTTTGGGAGGCAGCCGTCTGCTGGGATAGATACTTGCTCTTTTGGGGGGGAGGGGGTGGAGAAGTTTGCACTGAACCGGTCTGCCAGGATATTGGAGATGTTTGCGGGTTCAGTGTATTTTTTGTCATTTAGAATAAACTCAGAACAAGTTTGGGAGTTGCATCCCAGGTTTATAACATAACTGAAAAAAGCCTTATGATTGTCTTTGGTGTCCTGTGCAATTGTTCTCTCGAAGCTGGCCTTGGAGGATTTTATGAGGGATCGTAATTTTTTGCTAGTATTGATCAGAGATGCCTTCCCTATTAGGGATTTTGCTCTATCATGTAGTAGCTTCCTCCTTCTGTTGTACAGTTTATGGCAGGGGTCCACCAGACTGGACGCCTGCCTTTGGATGATTGGGTCTTGGTTTTGTTTGGGATAGCATGATCCATGCATTCCTGGAGATGTCCGTAGAATGCGTTTATATAGGATTCTGCAGTTTGGGCGGTAGTTTCCACTGGCCCTGGGGCCTTGAAGGATTCCACTTCAGTTTTGAGAAGTGAGAAGTTCGCTTTTGAGAAGTTTTCACTGTGGTTTTCTGGGCTGGGGTGGGGTCGGGATGTGGACATCCAGTGAAATTAATTTATGGTCTGATCTTACCAATGAGGGATATACTTCTGGTGTGGAGCATAGAGTCCCCATGTTGGTAATGATCAGGTCTAGTATGTTGTCCCCTCTTGTGGGAGTGGTGACTAGTTGTTCCATAGCATTTGAGTTTATAATTTCCAGGAACCTTTGGGCTAAGGTGCTGGGGCTTGAGTAGTGCTCCCAGTCGATGTTTGGGTAGTTGAAGTCGCCCAATATAATGGTGTTCGGAGAGATCTTCATGTTCTCCAATGTTTTCAGAAAAGCTGAGTGGGATACCTGACTTTGAGAGGGTGGTCTGTAGAATGCTATAAATTGAAAAGCAGTCTTGCCCACTGTTAGTTGCACATGGATGGTCTCCGATACTTCGTGCAATGCCACTAACCTGGAGGTGTGGATATCCTTGATAAATATGGAAACTCCCCCTCCTTTTGTGGTTCGGTCTGGGTTTTGGGGCCGAAAAGCATGATATGAGGTATAGCCTGGTAGTGCTGGGGTGCTCTCTGGAGCCTTGAACCAGGTTTCTGTCACTGCACAGATATCTATGTTCTCCATACTGAGGAGAGCTTTGAGTGCGTGCATCTTGAGGTTAAGACTTCTGGCGTTTAGCAGCATTACCCTTAGTTTCTTGTTCCTTGTGCTGTCTATGGGGTGGGTTTGACTTTTGAGCCTTGCCTAAAAAGGCACTATGGGGTGGCAAGAGCCTTTGCCAATATCCAAAGCCCAGTGGTGACAGGTGCAAGCCGTCCCTAGCGAAGCAACGTGGCTTGTCGAGCATGTCATCCCAGGCTGACAGACACTGGATCCCCTTTGAATGACACCAAAATTTTAGCCAACTGTTAAAATCGATCATTTTGTCTTTGTACTGTGGCATCATTCTAGGTGAGGGTAAGATGCTGCTCAAGGTCAGGGTCATACCAGCCTGGGCTACATGATCAGAGAGCTCCTCTATGTCTCTTTTCATGTAGTCCAGGGAGGTACGTCTCAGGTCATTCACACCAGCATGTACAATGACGGAGTCATATTTGTATTTGCTTTGGAGTGACCTGAGTGCTTGCATTATGTGGCGGATCCTAGCACCCGACAGGCAGCTCACCGTGACCTTCTCTTTATTCAGCCTGGTGAGTGGGACGTCAGTGTGTCTGACAATAGAGTCACCTATTACAAGAGTATCAGGTGTGTTATTCAGCCTAAAGGGCTGTGGCTGCTTGGCACACTGACTTTGTGGGCTATGTGTTGTGTGTGTTTTGTTTTGAGGTAGCGTTTGCTTGGATGTCTGCTTTGGAGGTCTCTGTTGCTTAGGTAGATTTTTATTTAGAGCCTCCGAGTATGGTTTTGTGTTTGGTTCACTGATGTGGTGGGACTATGTGATACTGGAATTGTGTTGTGTGAGGTTACCTTCTCCTCCTGACTGGTTACACCAGTTTTGAGATGAGAGAGCTCAGCCTCCAGTTTGGCTAAATAGTTGCATCTCTCACATATATTTGAACCTGTTTAGAGGAGGAGAGGGTTGTCTGTGTACATGAGACAGTTGTAACATTGCCTCAAAATTCCCAGATTCACCAGCTGGACTGGAGAGGAAACCATTGACTGACCTTTGGACATGCTAGAGTAATATAGGGAAACTGAATTTAAGACGGACCAATAGAGGACAGGGTAATCGTAGAGAGTATAAGAGTAAGTAGTGCTTATGGTTTAATAGTGCTAACTTGTAGGATTACTTAATTGGACCAGTGAAGGGCCTTAGAATGAGAATATGGTGTTTAAATTGAGAGATAGAACAGTTCTAAGGGAAAAAGTGAATAACAGACTTTGTGGAGCCAGGAATAGTTTAAACCCAATTAGGCGGCGCTGCCCGCTGTTGCGCTATGCACAAAAACGCGCAAAAGAGGGTTTTAAGAGAGGAAGATGAAGGAGTTTTGGAATTGACCCAAAATGGCCAATAAAAAGTACAGTTTTGTACCTACCATAAATGTAGATGTTCGAAGATCCACATTGCTGCAGTCCTAACACTTGGGTAGTCCGCTGTCCCAGTCGGCCCGAATACCAAAGTATAAGGCTGACGTCGGTCAAGGCGCATTAGTCCGACGTCAGGACGTCAGGGTACAAATGCGCATGACCGACGTCATATCCTCAGTCTTTTCTTGCCCCAGATGTCAGAAGACCCTAAAAAGATAAGGCCAAAACCAAAAACACCAAACACTCCTGTACCAAATATATGTACAATATATACAAATTTACAAAAGTACAACCCCACCCACACAACCACCCCTAAACACAGAGGGGAAGGAGGCAGGTAATTGGACTGCAGCAATGTGGATCTTGAACATCTACATTTATGGTAGGTACAAAACTGTACTATGTTCTTCATCCCACATTGCTGCAGTCCTAACACTTGGGTAGAATCCCAAAGCAGAGGTAAGGGAGGCTGGCAAATCATAAAGAAGCTGGAGCTGTCAACATGCCCTGCAAAATAGCTGGCAAAACCAGCCCTAGATTTAGAGTAGAGAGGAAGGTGGTAATGCTTAGAGAAAGTATGCACTGAACTCCAAGTAGCTGCCTCCAAAATATCCTTAGTTGCCACCCCTTAGAAATGCTGTTGAAGTGGCAGTAGCCCTAGTGGAATGAGGCCTAATCCCAGCTGGAATCTCCTTGCCATGATGGGAATAACAAAATGCAATGCAAAACCCAATCCACTTAGAAATAGATTGTTTTGACACAGGCTTGCCCTGAGAACTCAAAGCAAAAGAAACAAACAACTGCTGAGACTGCCTAAAATCCTTAGTCCTGCTTAAATAATAACGCAACTGCCTGTGTACATCTAAAGTGTGCAAAATCTTTTCCCCCTTATTTTGGGGATTTGCATAAAAAGTAGGCAAATGAATAGTTCGGTTTAAAGCCACACTAGAGACCACCTTAGGCATAAAGGAAGGATTAGTACGTAATGATACCCTATCCTTATGGAAAATCAAAAAAGGCTCAACCGCCATAAGGGCCTGCAATTCAGAAACCCTTCTTGCAGAAGTAATGGCCAACAAAAAAGCAGTCTTCCATGACAAGTATTTCAATTCAGCAGTAGCCGCAGGCTCAAAAGGTTGTAGAGTAAGTTACTCCAACACAAAATTGAGGTCCCAAGCAGGAGTAGGAGCTCATGGGGTCTTATATTCTTTGCCCCTCTAAGAAATTGCTTGAACAAAGGATGAGAAAACAATGGTGGGTCACAATCATAGTGAGCTGAAATTGCTGCAGCATGAATCTTAATGGAAGAGAAAGACAAACCTTTGTCCAATAACTCAGTAAGATATTGAAGAGCCACACTCAAATTAGGCTCAGAAACCTCCAAATCCTTTGCTGCATTGTCCTTGCGCTTTTTAGACGAAGCGGGCGTCGGAGCATCCGACGGCATTTTATAATTACAACGCTTCCCAAAAACTAACCTGGCACAGTCTAATCTTCTCTTTATAGTGCGTTTGTTAAATCTAGCACAAGAGCGACATCCAACAACGTCGTGCTCAGGCCCTAAGCAAGGTATACACAGGTATGGTAATCCCTATGAGGTATCTGTTTCCCACAAGAAATACAGTTATTCACTTTTTCTGACATCCGGTTAAATACTGAGGCAAGAAAAAAACAAAATATTCCCCAACGGGGTACTTAGCCAACTTTGATTCGGTCTGAAACTCCGACTTCAGAAAATTTCAGAACGCCAACCTGCACTCGCAATACTGCTTCTGCATCGGACCATGCGGCAAAAAAGACTGAGGATATGACGTCGGTCATGCGCATTTGTACCCTGACGCCCTGACGTCAGACTAATGCGCCTTGACCGACGTCAGCCTTATACTTTGGTATTCGGGCCGACTGGGACAGCGGACTACCCAAGTGTTAGGACTGCAGCAATGTGGGATGAAGAACATCTACAGTTTCAAGTCAGTAACCACTCCCACAGGGGCAGGCAGGCTGCTCAATGTTTTTCACTGCCACTGATCAACAGAGAGACTTCCCCTTTAGCCCAAGCAAAAAATGGCCTCACAGAAACTTACAAACAGTTCAAGAACAGCAAGCCTGTAACTGAACTTTTTTAAATCTCAGAAAAGTGGGAAAAAAGCAAGATTTTTTTTTTTTCAGAGATAGCAGAGGTTCACAAGTATCAACAAGTTATAACAGTGCAGTAAATGACCCCACACAAGAGTGCTAGGCCAAAGACAGATAAAATGCAAGTTTTGAGAAAAAAATTATTTTAAAAATAAGTGCAAACAGGAAATTCAGTAAACAGCTCTAGGTTGTGCTCTAAATACAGTTACTAATACAGAATCAAGACAACAAGCCAGAAAATTCTCAAAATAGGTGGCTATGCAGAAAAACTTAGCAAATAAACTCCACCTTTTGCCAAAACTGAACTGGCTAATCAAGGCCTCATAGTAGTCTGATCTAAATTCATTCAGGAAACATGGCAATACACACTTTAGTACCTCAAAGATAACGGTGTAAATGTACAAACAGGTAAAAGTGATGGGGATGGATGAAGGGCATTTAGAGAATTATTATAAAGCATTCTGAAAAACAAATCTCTAACAATATACTCAACCCCCTCCACTTCTACAATGATTTACACCAACAACGTTAAATGCTATTAAAACCCTCATTATGATCATCCTCTTCCTTTCAAGAAACTAAACTGCCCTACGCTATCCCACTCGCATCCAATTCACACCTCTTTAACACAAAAGAAATACCATTAATGCACTTTAAAGTAATTACAGGACACGTTAACATGTTGGAATAGACTAAAGTAACAAGGAGCCGAACTCAATACATACAGCAACCTAAGATCCTAAAGCTGGCATTCCATCATACTGTCCAACAAATTATCCCCATAATTAAATTTGTCTAACCACAGAATTGTTACCTTAGAGCTGGAAAAAATGCCACCATATCACCTATGATGTTCTACATAAATATTCTCACCTCTTGCTAAAATATTTCAGAAGCTATTTTAATAAAAAAACTGAACATATCACCATATATAATACCATTAATGAACAGCATGGTTTCATAGGTTCATATGTTATTGGCTCTAAGGCCTATACAAGCCTAGCCGTAACAATTCCCTGGATATTTACTTCCCTGGACCCCAGTCTAGCAGGGTGACTGATGTGATCCCCGTGATGAATTTCTTAACTCCCATCCAATTGTCAAGGTTCCTTTTGAAGAGGGCCAAGGAGGTGCTCTGCTTGACATGTGTGGGCAGTTTATTCCAGAATATGGGGAGTCCAAGGGTCAGGAAACTATCCCTCCAGCATGTTTTGTTCATTGTGATGACAAGGTTTAGATCCCTAGAGCGTGTCGCTCTGAGGGATTGAGATTTCTTTAAGTGGGGCATGTCCAACGGTTCAGGGTTTGACCATGGCCTTGTATGTTAAGCAGAGATCGCCTTTGAGTAGACGATATGCCACAGTGTACAGTTGGAGGTTTTTTTTTTTTTTTTTTTTTTTTTTTTTTTTTTTTTTTTTTAAGACGGTCAGCATAGAGCATCTACTTTAGGCCTGTGATTCTTTTAGTGTGGTATTCCTGTGGCCTTTCCAGTTGTTGCAAATGTCTTGTGAGGTACATACTAAACGGGGCATTTTACTCTAATAACAGGTCTAATGAGAGAGGAGTACAGTGGGGCCTCCTTTTTTCTGGATGAAAAGCCCTTAGAGATGAGGTGTGCCACATAGGACTTCCTGACTGTTGTGGCGATGTGGTTATTGAAGGTGAGACCACTGTCCACCTGTGTCCCCAAGTCTCTTGTCAAACTTTCGGTGCTTAGTGTACTGCCACCTATGTGGAAATTTATGGGTACATGGTTTTTCCCTAAGGGGATAACTATACATTTCTTGGCATTAAGCTCAAGCCCATGGCTCTGGCACCAAGCATCTGTTTCTGTAAGGCCCTTTTGTAGAATATCCACATCATTTGGGGATTCACTAATGGCTCCCAGTTTGCAGTCATCTGCGAACTTTGTTAGCCAGAGTCCCTTAGTGTTGGCCTGTACTTCAGAGAAGTAGATGCCAAACAAGAGCAGTCCCAGGACTGAACCCTGAGGTACTCCTCTTGTCTGGAGCTGGATTTGGAGTCAACTACTTTTACAATCTGGGTTCCGTCAGTAAGCTAGTTGACAGCCCATTGAATGATGTAGAGATTTATGCCCAGCTTAGTAAGTTTATTTATGATTCCAGAGTAGGGGATGGTGTTGAAGGCCTTGACAAGGTCCAGATAGGCTGTGTAGACCACCTTACCCTCGTCCACAGCTCTAGAGACTGATAGGTGGGAGTTTGGCATAATGGATATGGTATTTACCTTACAGACACAAGGTACAGGGTTCACTTCTCACATGGGGTAACTGGCTAGGCTTAAAATGGCCCACAAAGGCAGTTAGCTTGGTACTAATCTATGGACCAGGTTCAGGAGACAAGATCGGCCCTTCACGAACCCAAACTGGATGGGGTCCAGTGTTTGAAGGTTGCCA
>NC_056726.1:1218083277-1218085777 GCF_019279795.1 Protopterus annectens
ACACAGACACACACACACACGCACCTTCCCACACAGACACACACACACGCACCTTCCCACACAGACATACGCACCTTCCCACACAGACACACACACGCACCTTCCCACACAGACACACACACCTTCACACACAGATACATACAACTTCCCACACACACACACCTTCCCCCACACCCACCCACACGCACACCTTCCCACACCCACACACACACACCTTCCCACACACCTTTCCACACACACACACACACACACACACACACACACACCTTCCCACAACTTCACACCCACACACACACACACGCACACACCTTTCCCACACACACACCTTCACACACACATTTATTTTTTAATTTTTTTATTTTTTTTTTTTATCTATCATTTGTTGACCGGGAAAGTCCAACTAGGTTCCACAGATCCTGTTTTCAGCGGAGGCTCGGGGAGAAACACTCCAGAAGCATGTCTTTAGAATGTGGGAGGAAACCGGAGTACCCGGAGGAAACCCGGGAGAACATGCAAACTCCACACAGAAGGCACCCCAGCCGAGAATCGAACCGGAGAACCTCTTGCTGTGAGGCGACAGCATCAACCGCTGCACCACTGCGCCGCCCTTCCCACTGTGCCACACCTTCCCACACACATACACGCACACCTTCCCATACACGCACACCTTCGCACACCTTCCCACACACACACCCACCTTCCCACAAACACATACACACACCCCCACCTTCCCACACACACACACACACACACCTTCCCACACACACACACACCTTCCCACACACACACACACACACACCTTCCCACACACACACACACACACACCTTCCCACACACACATACCTTCCCACACACACCTACACACACACACACACACACCTTCACACACACACACACACCTTCCCACACACCCACACACACCCAACTTCCCACACACACACCCAACTTCCCACACACACACACCCAACTTCCCACACACACACACACCCACCTTCCCACACACACACACAAGCCCAACATCCCACACACGCACACCTTCCCACACACACACGCCCAACTTCCCACATGCGCACACCTTCGCACAAACACACGCACACCTTCCCACGCATGCACACCCACCTTCCCACACGCGCACAGGCACACCCACCTTCCCACACACACACCCACCTTCCCACACACACACACACACCCACCCACCTTCCCACACACACACCCACCCACCTTCCCACACACACACACACCCACCTTCCCACACACACACACACCCACCTTCCCACAGACACGTGCACCTTCCCACACGCACACACGTGCACCTTCCCACACACACACACACACCTTCGGCCACACACACACACACACACACCCACCTTCCACACACACACACACACACACACACACACACACACACACACCTTCCCACACACACACACCCACCTTCCACACACACCTCACACCTTCCCACACACACACACCCACACACACACTCACTCCTTCCCACACACACTCACTCCTTCCCACACACACTCACTCCTTCCCACACACACACCTTCCCACACACACACCCACCTTCCCACACACACACCTTCCCACACACACACACACACCTTCCCACACACACACACTCACTCGCACCTTCCCACACACACACACTCACTCGCACCTTCCCACACACACACACACTCGCACCTTCCCACACACACTCACTCGCACCTTCCCACACACACTCACTCGCACCTTCCCACACACACTCACTCGCACCTTCCCACACACACTCACTCACTCCTTCCCACACACACACACACACACACACACACACACACACACACACACCCCTTCCCGCACACTCACTCGCACCTTCCCACACACCCCTTCCCACACACACAACCCTTCCCACACACACAACCCTTCCCACACACACACACACCTTCCCACACACACACACACACACCCTCACACACACACACCTCCACACACACACACACACACACACCCCTTCCCACACACACACACACCCCTTCCCGCACACACACACACACACACACACACACACACACACACCACACACCTTCCCACCTCACACACACACACACCTTCCCACACACACACACACACACACACCTTCCCACACACACACACACACACACACACACACACCTTCCCACACACACACTCACACCTTCCCACACACACACCCACACCTTCCCTCACACACACACACACACCTTCCCACACGCCCAACTTCCCACACACACACACCTTCCCACACGCCCAACTTCCCACACACACACACAACTTCCCACACACACACACACACACCTTCCCACACACACACACCTTCCCACACACACACACACCTTCCCACACACACACACCTTCCCACACACACACACCTTCCCACACACACACACACACACACGCACCTTCCCACACACACACACACACACCTTCCCACACACACACACACACACCTTCCCACACACACACACACACCTTCCCACAC
>NC_056726.1:1218090777-1218210777 GCF_019279795.1 Protopterus annectens
ACGCATGCACACCTTCCCACACACGCACACACACACACACACACACACACAACCACACACACACCTTCCCACACACAACCACACACACACCTTCCCACACACAACCACACACACACCTTCCCACACACAACCACACACACACCTTCCCACACACAACCACACACACACACAACCACACACTTAAAATATTACAAAATAGTTAGCATCTACCTCTTGCTTCTTGGCTAAGTTCCAGAATGTTTACTCCTATATGTTAAAACAATAAGAAAAGGATCTCAATACCAGAAATAAAGAAGCCCACTTACTTAATCCAACTACAAATAGAGCTTTTGGGAGTAATGTCTCCTTCAATGCAGATAACACAGTTCAAATACAGAGGTTTTTTAAATATAGCACACGATCCCATTGCCCAACAAGAACTTAGCTTGTTATACAGAGAACATAAAATTTAGAGACATACCAACACATAAAAAAGTACATTCAAAAGCAGCTTAAAAGGCACAGCAGGTACAGGCTGTCAATAGCAACATTCACTTCATTCATACTATCACTAACTGTAATAACGTTAATATGCTCGCAGTACTGTTTACATCTAATAATGCAGTTTCCCCACGAGGAAGATTTTCATCAGGTTCGGACTTCTGTGAAGTCGAATCTCGAGGGAGTGGCGCTACGAACAACAGACCCATCACTGGGAAGAAACGTAAATCGGAGGAAGAGGAAACCTCTGTACGAGATCAAAAGGTCCACAGACTAGCAAAAGGTCAAAAGTGAAGAAATAAGCAATTTTACAGACAATTTTGACAATTTATCTAGCAGCATACTTTCTGCTACTGATATTTCCTTGCTAAGAGGAGACTTGCAATTTTTACCAACCGTGACTCTATTGTGGCCGCTATTACTGATGTTAAGCTGTTTGCAAGGAATTTGCACCTTCAATTAATGTTTCAAAATTCTCGCTCTATTAAACAGGTATGTAAACGTTAATGCACTTTTGTTCCTGTTAGCTGTCCTTTAATTACAATGTTCTACAATACAGTTGTATGAGCTTTTTTAATAACTCTTGGCATAAATTATAATTTGTCAAAAGAATAATTTGATTCTCTAAAGTAATTGCTTACAAAGTAAGACTGGAATCGTGATTAAACAGACGAAGGGGATGCCACAGTTATAATGGATAGTGAAAAATATAGTCAGTCTAGGCAAGCATTTTTAAACAATCCAAATATTTTTCATTAAACAGAAGTAATATGAACATACTACATACGGTTAATGTTACTTATGAGCTTCAGATACAAGATAACATTACATGTGAACTGTTCAACTTCTTACATGTTCCTTATCCTGTGCTTCCCATTTTTTAATTTCTCCAAGCCTTTTGGGTTTCTAATACCATGATGGGAATGGGCCCCATTCCTAAGTCAAAGTATGATTGAAGTTCATGAAATTAGTACGGTTTCAATCTTTGTCAGCCAAAAGTGCTCTTCCCAGCACCCACAATGTGCCCACTAATGACTCCTTTTGCAAATTGTATGGAGTTGCATGTATTGGTAACATATCTAAATACCTGCCTGCAAATCCTGATATGTTATGACAGTCTCTGTCTGTACGCAAGACACTGCAGTAATTGGGTGTGGCAATTTCAATGATCAATGCTACTTTTGTCTTTTCATGGACCACTATATCCAGTTATCTAGCATCCATCTTTTAATCTGTTGGTAATGGGTGATCCCATGTAATGCACACTTCATCATTTTCTATGATATTTTGTGGCTCATGTTTTTCAGCCACTTCAATACTATAACATTTGCACAATACTGTAACAATTGCACAATCCCAAGCGTAACAGTCTTGCCACATTATGCCTTTCAGCACAAAGTCCTTCTGCCATTAGTATGTCACAACCAGCAACGATGTGTGCAACTTTTTTCAATTCTGTTTTACAAAACCTACATGTGTCTGTTTCTCTTGCGTGTTCAATGGACTTTGTAAACCAACATGTACATAACCCACTATCTTGTACCGCCAATATTGACATTTCATCTTTTAGTTTGAATTTGCCTCTCCTTAACCATTCCTGCATGCGTTCCTGATCAACAGAAGGTTCCTCCAGAAGTGGTCTATACTTGCAATTATATTTTATTTTCCACATGTCTTGCCTTCTCATCCGATCCTTCACTTTTTTGTTTTTTGGCACATTCAGTTGCTGCTTGATTTTTTTATTTTATCTATCTACTTCTGGCTTGATTTCCATTCTTGCTTGACGCCGATATGCTTCCGCTAGATTAAGCGGAAGTCATCTTAGATTTATTCTCCTCATGTTACAAAACTTTCACTATGTTTGGGTCTTGTGAGGTCACTACCCTGTGTTCTTGTGGTAGAATTTTATCAGTTATTAATTTTGCTGCACAGTAATATATCCTGTTTACTTCTGTTATAGTGCATGGATTTCTATGAACAGTCCTAATTACAGTGTTCACTTGGGTTTTATTGGCCTTCTGCAGTCTACTACTTTCGTTAATCTTAATATGTCTATTTCTATTAAATCAAGCAACTCTTCTCTTAGCGCGTTTTCTTCTAAACCGAGGGCACAATTTTTATTTTTCATTTCATGCAGCCATTCTATATAAAGTTCTATAGCATCTTCGTGTGGCACATTCTCTTCAATTTTATCCTGTGCCATCCATTGCTCTGTCATATGGGAATTCACAGGCCTATCACTCAATGTTGACTGTGTCAGAGTTTCCACCGTTTTCTGTTCCTTCTCTTGATGTCCAGCTTCAAATGAACGTTTATGCTAGTTTCCTGTGGAAGGCTCCAAAATCTCTTCATATGGTCCCTGACCAATTGCTTTCCGTTCCACTGGTTTCCCCTTAATTTGGATATCCATTTCTCTAGCCTGTTGTGGTGCTTTCTTTATTAGATTTTCTACACTGAATGCTTCATTTCACAGGTACTCCACAACCTCAGTTTCTAGTTCTTTAACTTCTCCATTACCAATATCCTTTTCCTCTCTATTTTATTTTTTGTGTTGTAAAATTTTCCACATCCTGATTCCTTTGTTTGCATTTCTTTTCAAATATCTTTGGTGCTGCTCTTTTTGTATTGGTTAGTTTTGCTTTTGCTGCGGTGGTGGTGCTGCGGTGGCGTTGTTGCCTCACAGTTAGACGTTGCACGTTCGATTCTGAGAGCGTCTTGTGTGTAGACATGCGTGAATGGGCGTTCCTTAGTTGAAGGTTGTGCGTTAGGCCTGGCAAGCCAGCACGTAAAATCTACTGCCAACCATTAGCGGACCGGAGTTCCGCTGTGGCGGCCCCTAACCGGGAAAAGCCGAAAGACAGTTTTGCTTTCTCCTTTGCATAAATATTATACCATATTACATCTCTTTTTCTTTCCCATGTCCATATTTCTTCTGCAGATGTCTCCTGATCTTCCTGCTTCTCCTTACTATGTGGACTCGCTCCATCTTGCTGTGATGTAACCTGTGTTAGACCTATCCTTCACCTCGCAGGCACTCCATAACGTCATCTTTCATTTTTTTAACTTCTACTTTAATAATCTTCTTTTCTACATTCCCGCTGTGATATTTTTATTGTAAAATCTATCTGGATGCCTTTGCCTGTATTTCTCTTAGAAAATCTTCGGGGCTGCCTTTTTATATTGATTAATTTGGCCCTCCCCTTTGCATAAATATTGCACCATATCAAGTCTCCCTTTTTTACCATTTCCAAAAATCTCTAGGTTTTGTTTATTTTCACACTTCCTCAAATGCTTCTTTTTCCAAACAGATCAAGGTTTCTTTATCTATATACTGCTTTTGACAAATACGTTGCATTAATGAATACAAATTTTTATGTTAAGCTTCTAACAGTTTTTCTTGTGGAAGTATTTTTCTTTCCTCTAATTTCTCAATCGTTTTGTATATTGTGTCTGGAAATTCAGTTTTTTTCCCATAATAGTAACAATACATAATTTCTCTCTTATCCTCAATAGTCCACTTTATCTTCTTTGGCCTATCAGTTTTTGTGGACTACTACTTCCTTCCACAGCAGGGGGGGGCATCCCCCCCTGGGCCTGGCCCCATTGTAGGAATGTTTCCATATTTTGAGGATTCCACACAGTCATCTTTTCCAGTCCTGGCACCAGTGTGCCTACCAGGATTGGGCACTTTTATCCTGGGTCTTGTGCACCCAGCTATCTTTAATTTTTGACCTACTTCTGTCCATGATATATGCTATATAAATACAGTCTATATATCAGTGTAGTCTTGGTGAGATTTTGTGAAAAACAGGGTCTACCTCGTGAAGATACTCACCAAGACTGGAGGATGAATTCAATTTCAGCAATACTACTCATTTCCTTGATGACTTGTCTCCCCACTTGTTCGCACTCTATATGGGTTACCTAAAATACATAAAGACAGCTTGCATCTCCTAATGTGAACCATCGTGTCTGGGAGGGGATGGGTAACACAGCCCATTTCAATTTTCTTAGAACAACAATTAAAACCCTTGTTAAAAAAAATCTTTTAAGTTATATTTGGGATAATATTGACGTTTTAAAACAACTTTATCAGCGGTATTCTGTCAATGAGTCTGTCCAGTTTAATTTTTGTAGCAAGGATGCCAACTCATTTACCAGCATCCATTACGAATATGGCATACAGGGTGTGAAAGAATATTTATGCAAGAACACAGCATTCACAAATGGGAAATCAAACTATTTGTGCTCTTTTAAAAGTTGTACTAACAAGTAAGGTTTTCCTATTTGGACAGCAGCTGTACCATCAAGTATTGAGTGTTGCTATAGGTACACCAATAGCAAATACTTATGCCAACACAGCCCTATATGAATGGGAGAATATGCATGTATTTGGTTCAAAAAACAACTATACTGACAAATTATATTTTATAAACGCTTTGTTGACTTTTTTTTTGGTTGAACTACAAGAATATATTTGATTCTTGGAAACTACTACAAATTTTCTGAGATTTAAGTTGAAATATTCTAGAACAGAGATTTGTTATTTGGATACAACACTTAAAATACTGATGGGCTGACATCAATGAATACATATAGGGAGGAAGTTCAGGCTAGCAGACTTCTCCATAGTTGCAGTATGCACCCTGGTCATGTTTTTAAAAGAATAGTTAAAAAGCCAATATAAGAGAGTGAATACTGACTAAAAATGCAATATTATGTAACCTGCAGTTGGATTTGATAAGACGAGAATTTCAGATGAGAGATGAAAGCCTATTGAATGAAGCTTCTAACTATATAACTAATGAAAGAGATGGTAGAGCCAAGCCATATTTTTTGTCAGAACATCCACAGACTAAACAAAATCTTTAGGTACATTATGAAATTTAGTGTTAATACTAGTGGTGTAACTGATAGTAATAACTGCTACGCCAGAAATGTGTAAAAATAGATGATTAAATCTTTAGGTACATTATGAAATTTAGTGTTAATACTAGTGGTGTAACTGATAGTAATAACTGCGACGCCAGAAATGTGTAAAAATAGATGATTCTCCCAGGTTTACTTTTAAGAAATGCCCTAACCTGAAATAGAAAATACGCTACAAGGAAATGCATGAAAAGAACATATCTACTAGAATTAAAAGGTAAGGTACTGCTGCATGCTATAATTGTGTTTTTTGTCAACACATTGAGCCTTCTGTTACAAGTAGCAAAGCAATCAGTGGATGCTTAAAAGTAACAGAAAATCCGATTTAGCTGCGTGCACAACATGCACTACTTTCTATATAGGCAAATATAATATTTAAGGAAAGAATTTCAGAAATTAGAAGGAATGTACTTACTAATTCCTTGGCCAAGCATATTCAGACAATGGTACAAACCATGCATTTAAATTTAGAGTAATATAAAGGAATTTTTTTTAACATAAGAGGTGGTGATGTTCTAAAATGCACTTAACTAGCTGAATACAGGTGGATTTTAAAACTGCAGACTGATTGTGCACCTGGATTAAGTGCTTTGGTTAGTTTAAAACCTGCACTAAAACAAAAGTAAATGAAACTGAAGTGACTGTCACTATTACTGCGGATAAACTCTTGTCTAGGCTTGTAAGGGCCATTATCCTAGTAATCGCCTATGATCCTATTAACTGCTTGTATCCATTGTGCCTTTTAAATTGCTTTGGAATGTATGTGTTGCCGTGTCTTTAAATTTTAGGCTCTGTATAAGCAGCTGAGCTTTTACTGGGTGATGGGACCATGTGCTATATTTAAAAACTCTGTATTTGAACTGTGTTTTATGTGCACTGAAGGGATTATTCCCAAAAGCTCTAATTGTTTTTGGATTAAAATGATTTTTTTTTTCCTGGTGCTTGATCTGGTTTTTGTTTTTACTATTTGTTGTATTTATCCCACTGATCTCAAATACTCAGTTGCACTCCATGAAGCTGACTACTCCTAGGATAGGACCATAATTACGTAAATTAACGAAAATATCAACAAAAGGTAACCATGGCAGCATGTTAATCCAAAGGTGATTTCAGTGAACGCAAAACCAGTTCACAAAAACAGCTTTTGACAAAAGTGGAGATTGTCTTTCTCCACTGTTGCAACCACTGTTGTGATCCTAAAGTTGGTATATACAATTCTGGGGTGTCCCCCAAAATGCAGGGTATATAGGGATTTCCCCCTGCAAAAACATTTGTTTCATTGTTTACTGAAGGCAGTTTCAATGACCTGGTTTTGGTTTATTTGCTTTCAAAACCGCCTTTGACAGATCGACATGAATCCACGCACCATTTACTGCCTTAACGGAGTAAAAACAAAGCATTAGAAATCACAAATTTAAACAAGCCCACTATTGAAAGGAGCTAAACAGGTACACTTACAAAGTAAAGCAATTAGGCTCTCCAAGGAGAGAAAACATCCCATATTGTGCCTATATGCAATTATTTACATTAAACTATTTTTGCATTCATTAATCAAGCCCTCAGGCTGTAACATAATATTTCTTAAACTGTTGATTAGCTTCACTTGACTCCATCTTGTAACCTTGAACAATGACATTACCATTATGCTTACTCAGGGAGAATCTTTGCCATAGAATGTACCGTGTCTCATCACTGAGACATCTATGTAAATTAACTTTCTACTTGGTTGCACTACACGTACCAGGCTACAGAAAGATTTAGGCCCCCAGTGTATCAATTTTGAATATTAACCTTTTTTCTCCTTATTTATAAGGTCAAACTGCTCTGTCACAAGGGGGCAGAGGGAACATCTTCCAAAAGGGAAGGTGCCCTTATTCATTCTGGTTGATCCTCAAAAATAAGGATAGATTTTAAATATTGCTGTTATAAATTTAGAGAGTTGCTAGAATAACAGCGTTATATATTAAAATGTATTTTTGAAAGTATATGAAGTCAGAAACTCAAGTGTATGATATTGTTTACTGATTTCATTCATCAGACCACTCCACTGATTTGCCAGAAAAAAACAAAAGTTTCCTGAGGAACAGACAGACATTTTGAGGCAAAAATCTTGACATTCTACAAAAATTTGGACACTTGAGAGGTATGAGGTTAAACTTCTCTTTACACAACATACAACTCATTCCTGTCTATACTACAACTGTCCTTTACTATGGTGAAATCATATCCACTGCCCAAAATCTCACAATAGCCCTACCATATTTAAAAAAAAAAAAAAAAAAATCTGTCCTGTCACTGTACATCCCTTTTGACTCTCAAAAATGCTTCACAAGGAAAACCAGTGGATGACAGCTAGAAGCATGCAACTGTACCACATTACTAGTAGGTTATATTACCAAATTGATATTCTGGAATACCTATTAAACATCCAGCAAATTCATAGGTTCATACGTTGGTACTAGGCTATCAGCCCTAGGGCCTATACAAGCCTACCCATAACAATTCCCTGGATATTTCTTCCCACATTATTTACTTTCCTGGATCCCTGTCTAGCAGGGCGACTGACGTGATCCCTGGGGTGAATTTCCTTTCTCCCATCCAATCGTCAAGGTTCCTCTTGAAGAGGTCCAAAGAGGCACTCTGCTTGACATGTATTGGCAATCTATTCCAGAGTCTGGGAGTCTCTGGGTCAGGAACCTATCCCTCCAGCATGTTTTGTTTATTGTGATGACAAGGTTTAGATACCAAATGGGGCGTTGTATTCTATAATGGGTCTAATGAGGGATGAGTACAGTGGGACAATGACCTCCTTTTTTTCTGGATGAAAAGCCCTTCGTGATGAGGTGTGCCACATAGAAGGATTTCCTGACTGTTGTGGCGATGTGGTTATCGAAGGTGAGACCACTGTCCACCTGTGTCCCTAATTCTCTTATTACACTTTGTGTTTAGTGTACTGCCACCTATATGGTAATTCATGGATACATGTTTTTTTCCCAAAGGGGATAACAATACATTTCTTGGCATTGAGCTTGAGCCCATGGCTCTGGCACCAAGCATCTGTTTCTGTAAGGCCCTTTTGTAGAGTATCCACATCATTTGGGGATTCAATAATGGCTCCCAGTTTGCAGTCATCTGCAAACTTTGTTAGCCAGAGTCCCTTAGTGTTGACCTGTACTTCAGAGAAGTAGATGCCAAACAAGAGCGGCCCCAGGACTGAACCCTGAGGTACTTCACTTGTCACTTGTCTGGAGCTGGATTTGGAGTCGGCTACTTTTACAGTGTGGGTTCTATCAGTAAGCCATTTAGCAACCCATTGGGTGACATAGGGATTAATGCCCAACTTAGTAAGTTTATCTATGATTCCAGAGTGGGGGATGGTGTCAAAGGCCTTGGCAAGGTCTAGATAGGCTGTGTGGACCACCTTACCCTTGTCCATGGCTCTGGAGACTGATTCAAAGAAGTCAATCAGGTTCAGGAGACAAGATCGGCCCTTCACAAACCCAAACTGGGTGGGGTCCAGTGTTTGAAGGTTGACAATGTCTTTGTTTATAAGTTCCATGATAATACGCCCCATGGCCTTGCAGATAAGGCTTGTCAGACTGATGGGACGGCAGTTTCCAGGATCCAAGGTGGATCCCCCCCTTGTGGATTGGGATAACTGTAGCTCTGCGCCACTCAGTGGGCACGAAACCTGAGGTGAGGCTATGATTAAACATGACACTTGGGTGAGGTGCCAGTTCATATTGTAGTTCATGTAGTACACAGCCCGGGATGTCATCTGGTCCCATGGAGGCTGTATTCTTGGCTTTAGAGAGTGCGTTTTGTACCTGTGTGGCCATTATTACTGGAATTTGGCAATCTTCCTGTATTGAGATGGGCCATTTAGGGGGTGAAGTTGGCACTGAATCGATCTGCCAGGATATTGGCAATATCTTTCGGATCAGTATATTTAATGCCATTCTGTTTTAGCTCCGAGCAGATCTGAGCATTGCCATTTAGATTCTTGACAGTTATAGAATGCTTTGTGGTTGTCTTTGGAATCTTTGGCAATTTTATTTTCGTAACTAGCTTTGGAGGATTTTATGAGGCATCTCAGTTTCTTACTGAGGCTAGTAAGGAAGTTTTTTGCATCCTGGGATTTTCCTCTTTTCTGCAAAAATTTCTTCCTTTTGTTGTAAAGTTTGTTTATGACAGGGGACCACCAGATTGGCTTCCTTTTTTTGGATGAGAGCATTTTGGTTCTATTTGGGATGGCACAATTCATGCATGAGTGGATGTGCTCGTACAGTGCCTTAGTGTAGGATTCAGCAGTTGAACTTTCAGTTCCCGTCTGCATGGGTGTCATGAAGTTTGTCACTTCTGACTTGAGTAGCATGAAGTTGGCTTTGGAGAAGTTTATGGTGGTTTCTTTACTGGGGGGTGGGGTGGGATGTGGATGTTAAGGGTGATTAGCTTATGGTCAGACCTGACTAACGAGGGGGTGACCATAGGTATGGAGCATTGATTTCCCACGTTGGCAATGACCAGGTCTAGGATATTGGAGCCCCTGGTGGGACTATGGATTAGTTGATCCAGGGCGTTGGAATTTATGAATTCCAAGAACCGTTCCATAAAAGGTGTTGGGACATGAGTAGTTTTCCCAGTTAATGGCAGGGTAGTTAAAATCACCCAGTATTAGGGTGTTTGGTTCTATCTTAATATTTTCCAGTATGTTTAGAAAGGTGTAGTGAGAATCTTGGGGTATGGTGGGGGATCTGTAGCAAGCTACAATTTGGATTGCAGTCTTACCTAGTGTTAGTTGCACTTAGAGAATTTCAGACACATTGTGTTGGCCAACTAGTCTGGTGGTGTGAATATCCTTGGTGAATATTGATACTCCTCCACCTTTAGTGTTTCGGTCCTGGTTTGGTGGCCGAAAAGTGTGGTAAGAGTTGTAGCCTGGTATTGCAGGGGTGCTCTCTGAAGCCTTGAACCAGGTCTCAGTTACTGCACAGATATTGATGTTCTCCATTTTTAGGAGTGCCTCGAGAGAGTGCATTTTGAGGTTTAGACTTCTAGCATCGAGTAGCATTACCTTCAGATTTTGCATGCTTGTACCTGTTACGGTGGTGGTTTTGTCCTTTGAAGTTTGCCTAAAAAAGGCACTATAGGGGTGGCAAGAGCCTTAGCCAGTAACCTGAATCCCAGGGGCGACAGGTGTAGACCATCTCTGGCAAAGCATCGTGGTCTGTCAATCATGTCATCCCAGGCAGACAGATACTGAATCCCCTTTGAATGACACCATAAGCTTAGCCAATTGTTGAAGTCAATCATTTTATCCTTATATTGTGGTATCATTCTGGGCCAATGCTGCACTTCTTGTGTAATGCTGCACTTCTTGTGTAAAGCTCACACCAAGCCTGCCTTTACATAGATTATTGCACACAAACAGTAGGTCAATATAGCAAAAAATATTTCACTAGAAACTTTCGAGAACTCATTGTCAAAGATGAATAATAATAATTCTTCTTTCACTAACCCAACAAAGAGGTTAACATAAGGTGGAGCAGAATGTTGAATTTTTTTATGGGGCCAATGGATTCACAACACACATGTTTGCATACAAACTTTAGACAGCTATGATCATACAAAACATATCTGTCTCTCAATTTAAATATTCTGAGTACGACTGGTATCCCTATAAGCTGGAAGTTGCACAGAACGGATGCTTAAAGATCAATTGCAAAGTTTTTTAAACCATTGTTTCCTATAACTATACCCTCATCTTGTAAAGCTGGGCTTTATTATTCTAAAATGCACATTTGTTTTTAATAAACATATGTTTACAAATCAAGTTTAGCAAACTGGTGTTTCTGTTTACTGTATGCTGAGCAACTGCCCATTACTTCCTGCTTTCATGTCATGCAGTTCTGCCTTATGATGATGCCGTAGAAGAAGAAACCATTTGCAGTGGGTTGGCATGTTTTCTGTAATTTACAGCAGATTTCATTACAAAGTAATGTGAATGCAGCTCAGTTACTCAGACAAATCACTAAATAAGAACAGCTATAGTCAAGCAACAGGTTACAAAACTAAGACGGAACAGGTAAAGGTACTTAAGGTATACAGTGCTTGGCATAGTGTAATAACACAAATATAATAAATCATTGCCTATTAATGGATTTATTGATCACTTTTAGGGAGAAAACTATTGATGACTTCAATATTATGATTGAACTATTGACTGATGAAATTGATATCGTGGACTATGATGTTTGCAGATGACATTGTGATCAGTAGTGAGCGTAGGGAACACGTGGAGACGACCCTGGAGAGGTGGAGATATGCTCTAGACAGAAGAGGAATGAAGGTCAGCAGGACTAAGACAGAATATGTGTGTGTGAATGAGAGGGAGGCTAGAGGAATGGTGAGGATGCAGGGAGTAGAGGTGGCGAAGGTGGATGAGTTTAAATACTTGGGATCAACAGTTCAGAGTAACGGTGAGTGTGAAAGAGAGGAGAAGAGCACAGGCAGGATGGAGTGGGTGAAGAAGAGTGTCAGGACTGATTTCTGACAGACTAGTAAGAGTGAAAAGGAAGGTCTACAAGAGGGTAGGGTTGGAAGGTTTGGAGACAAAGCCAGAGAGGCAAGATTACGTTGGTTTGGACATGCGCCGAGTAGGGATGCAGAGTACACTGGGAAAAAGATGCCAAGGATGAAGTTGCTAGGTAACAGGAAAAGAGGAAGGCCTAAGATAAGGTTTATGGATGTGGTGAGAGAGGACATGCAGGTGGTTGGTGTGACACAGCAAGATGCAGAGGACAGGAAGAGATGGAAACAGTTGATCTGCTGTGGTGACCCCTAACGGGAGCAGCCGAAAGAAGAAGAAGGGAGAAAACTATAGATATGTGAATCACCTCAAAATGACAGCCCTACTATACAGCAAGCAAGTTTGTATGTTATCATGCAAGGAATTAGTGCTGAAAAGAGAACATTTGGACTAATTTGCACATCTGTGAAGATGAAGATACAGTAAAATGATTATTCCACAGTAGACAACTGATTACAAGTTTCTTTTTCCTGAACTCAGAACATAATCGTAGCACTCCATGCACTACAAATAAATTCCTACCTGGTAAAAATTTACTGCACTTGGCATATGGTATAACACCGGAAAATGTCACGCTGTAGTAAACAGTATTGCCACAGGTTTCAAACACTTTCCTTTTACCTTTGTTTCATTAGGAGAAACTAATTCCACCCCCCCCCCATCTAAAATTACTAGAAAGGAGGTATTGGACAGATGACACTGAACTGCAAAGGTCTCAGAACCATCAACTGAAGATTTTGTTCGCATCAGCAGTTTCAACAGACTGTTTTAAATTGCTCATACACATCCTTCATTTCATGTGCCACAGTTTAACAACACTGCATTCCTTAAGTATTGCGAGCCATTCTACAGCACATTTACAGACATTTGCTACCCACTATTCATTAAATGCATCCTCAATCTCATCTGTACTGAAAAGGGAGTACTGGGGCACAAATACCATATTCCCCTCTAAATATAATGCCTAATTCTACATACTTTCCTTAACGTTACCAGATTGAAAACCTCATCAGAATTGAATATTTTGGTTAGTCTGTTTAATGTTTTCTAGTATATATGTAATCAGAAAAAAAATCCAAAATCCACAGTGTCATTCCTTCAGACCAACACTATTACATACAGACCGAGCACTTTCACCTGTTCACATTCACACTTCAGACTGACAAGATGATAGCTCATAAAATAGGAAAAACACCATGACATCATCTAAAAAACATCCAATCAAGTCCCTTCTTTAATTTTTTTTTTTACTTTATCTTAAACCACAAGATATATCCAATCATGATCTTAAACCAGGAGTTACACGTCCATTCTGTATATATACATACATCTACCTACACACATATATATATATATATATATATAATATATATATATATCTATATATATATATATATACATATATCTATATATATATATATATATATATATATATCTATATCTATATATATATATATATATATTTATATATATATATATATATATATATATATATATAGATATATATAGATATATATATAGATATATATCTATATATATATTTATTTTTTTGGTACTAGAGATGGGAACAAATCACTACATAGATTTCTTCTTTGTACGTGTACCAACTCAGAGTCCATATCTCTCAGCTGTACAGGTTGTTGGTTGGTTCCTCATAAATTTTTTGGTTTTCTGGCAAATTGTTGAAGATTGAAGTCACTAAATAATGACGAGTTTCAGACCTTCTGAAAATGCATAATAATGGAAAAGCTGTTATTCTAGCAACTTTCTAAGCTTACAGGAGCAATATTTAAATTCTGTCCCTATTTTTGGGCCTTTGTCCCTCCCATTCTTTCTGGCTTTGTCCAGATTTCTTGTACTGACAGGTTGAGAGGTATGGCTCAGACAGTTCTCTGCTGTCATTAGAAGCATCACACCATTTGGGCAAGTATCACTTAAACATGCTACCACTATTCCCCAAATGTCTGCACCTCCTTTCCACAACACATTTTTCAGCTATAAAAATGAGGACGCAAATATTTTACCACCAAAAACATGTGAAAAAGTCATGGAAATAGCTACAATAAACTTGTATAATACAATCACAGTTATGTAAATAAACGAAAATATGACAAAAGTCAACCTGATGTATCAGACACTACCTAGAACTTCAGCTCATACTTTCGCACAGCAACAATACAAGCAAAAACTTGAACAAGTTGTTAAAGAATCAATAAATATGATTCCATAAATACAAGTTTATCAATATTAAACATTACTCAGCTGGAGCGTCTTCTGTGTGGAGGCATGCGTGAATGGGCGTGCCTTCGTTGAAGGTTGTGCGTCAGGGCTGGTAACTCGGCACGTAAAAATCCACTACCAAACATTAGCGGACCAGAGTTCCGCTGTGGCGACCCCTAACCGGGATAAGCCGAAAGACACAACAACAACTTTCTTTCCTGCAGACTAGTATCTGCAAGTAAATAAATAGAATGTTTAAAAACTAGACTGAGACTTAAAATATATGAAAATTCTACTTTTAAAAACACAACTATAAACTGCAAAACGTCCATGAACAGTATGGGGGCAATATCTCAGTATTAATGGCTGCAATACTGGAAAAGATTATTATTTTGGAAAGGGAGCCACACAAAGTTAAATTATAACTACTTTACAAAGAAACATTTTATAATTCAGTTGTTTGAAACTTACAGGCCTGAATAATGAATACGGTTGGAGAAGTTTAATGCAAATAATTGCATATAAGCTTGATATGAGCCCCCTCCCTTAGTTTTTCCTTGGACCGCTTAACTGGTTTAACTAATCTGTAATAAACTGTACCTGGTTCATTTTTAACATCTATTTAAATTAGTGTTTGTACTGACGAGTTTTTACTCTTTGAAGGCATTAGTCAGGGCATTAAAAGTGGTGGTGGTATGACCATATAAAGTACTTGAGGACGGGCATCTGTCACATTTTCATTTCACAATACATACTTTTCTCAAATCCACATCAGACAATGCACCCCTGTTGGAGCACCCTCCTTTTCATAACAGCACAGATTAAAAATATTTTACCAAGGTTAGTTCATAGTTATAGAACAAACTTCCCAGTAATCTCAGATCTCTTAAAAGAACACAGTATGTTCAAGGAAAAAAAAAAGCTGCACATCTGATAAAGAAATAAAAATACAAGTGCTTCAGCGATGCAGGATAGGAACATTTGACTATAAACATGAACAACTACCCTTGACTATAAGCACACTCCATGCTCTTAACAAGAAAACATGCTCGGAACCATACTCCACCCCTCTACATCCTGTGACACCCAACTCATTTCATATGAAAACAACATTTAACTCAGCAGGTTTCTATTTTTTTTTTTTTGTTTTGTTTTTGCACTTCTACATCCTCATCCCTTACATTTACATACACTTTTTTATTCCTTTCTACACACCTTTTTTTCCCTACAGGAAACTGTATTTGATTTGTTTACTCTAATATCACCCTCGAGTGTGAGTGAATGTGTGCGCACACGCACATTTGCCAACATATGTGTGTGTGCAACACTGCTCTCTCATTTATTATGTACACGTGCAAGAATGTTATTATACTTTACAAAACTGCATTTCAGTAATGCATACATTATAAATCTCTTATTTGTATAAATGTATTTTGCTTGTGCAACTGTTGCTGCCACGTGGACCAGGTCGTGGCTGCAAATGGTTCTTTGACCATATCTAACAAAATGAAAACAAAAATTAAATTACCAGTGTGTACTTCATGCACATCCTTGTTCGCGCACTTGTTACCTGATGGGGTAAAGTCAACATAGGCAGCAACTGCTGACAACCTTTCCTGCAGAATCACAGCAAAATGTTAAACAATTTGCAATGCAATTCAAAATGCTTAGTCAACAGGAAATGTCCAACTTAGCTTTATCTAGGAGTTCCCAATCACCAAATTAATGAGGACTCAACTTGGTAAACCAAAACTCAACCCAATGAAAATTTTAAAAGCAATACTCCTTGTATCAGACAAAATATCTGGAAAGCTACAAACTGGCATGGAAACTGGTTAACTCTCTTCTAATCTACCTTCATAATCAGACGGACAACTCACTAAAATGCAGTTTCATGACAGAATTTTTATATCTTTTGTGTGTGTGTTAAAATCATTCTGATGTGTTTAAACACTGAATAAACAACTTAAGAAGATACTAATTAAGCAGAGAAAATGGATCCCCTATTAAGCTTCATTTTAAGGATTCCCTCCCCTGGAAAAGTCAAACTTTCATATTTTGTAACTTAAAGTGCAGAAAGCAACTGAGTTTTGCGAAACAGTGAGTGATGCCCCTTAAAGGTAATACAATCAAAAACTTAACTGCAATTCACCCCAGTCTTTCCTTCAATTGTCTTCACACACTTGTATGACGAAAAATATTTTTATAACTGTCAGGAAAACAAACAGGATTTGCAACTAAAATTACACTGTTCATGCTCTTATCCATCAGTTTGTACAGTGTCATCATCTCTGCAATCAGAAAAGATTTACACCAACATTTAACTCTACAGCTGAAAATG
This sequence comes from Protopterus annectens, assembly GCF_019279795.1. Taxonomy (NCBI): domain Eukaryota; kingdom Metazoa; phylum Chordata; order Ceratodontiformes; family Protopteridae; genus Protopterus; species Protopterus annectens. The sequence goes on from NC_056726.1 coordinate 1,218,107,337, forward strand.
TTTACATACTGAAACATGAGGAGAATAAATCTAAGATGACTTTTCTGCTTAATCCAGTAGAAGCATATCGGCATCAAACAGGAATGGAAATCAGGCAGCAAATGAATGTGCTAAAAAACAAAAGAAAGAATATAAGGTGAAGGACCAGATGAGAAGACAAGAAATGTGAAAAATGCATAAATATAGTTGCAAGTATAGAAAACTTCTGGAAGAACCTCATGTTGATCAGGAACGAATGAAGGCATGGTTAAGGAGAGGCGAATTCACACCAACAGTTGAAAGGTTAATATTGGCAGCCAAATACAGTAGGCTATGTATACGCTGGTTTACAAAGTCCATTGAACATGTAGGAGAAACAGACAAATGTAGGTTTTGTAAAACCAAATTGGAACAGTCGCACACCTTGTTGCTGGTTGTGACATACTAATGGTAGAAGGACTGTATACTGAAAGGCATAGTAATGTGGTGAGACTGTTGCACTGGGGATTGTGCAAACATTATGGTACTGAATTGGATGAAAAACAATGGAAACATGAGACAAATCATCATAGAAAATGATGAAGTTCACATCACATGGGATCACCCATTATAGGTTCATAGGTGTGTACTAGGCTAATGGCCCTGGAGCCTTTACAAGCCTAGCCCATAGGATTACCCTGGCATAGTGCCACCCAACCTTAGTTCCCAGTGCCTCTGTCGAGTAGAGCCACTAGAGTGATCCCCGGGGTGAATTTTCTATTTCCCATACACTCATCAAGATTTCTCTAGAAGAGGGTCACTGAGGTGCTCTGTTTGACATGTATGGGAAGTCTATTCCATAGCATGGGCAGTCTCTGGGTTATGAACCTGTCCCTCCAGCTTGTTCTGTTGATTGTGGTAATGAGGCTGAGGTCTCTGGAGCGTGTGGTGCAGAGGGATTGGGATTTCTTTAGATGCAGCATTTCTAACAGAGCAGGGTCAGACATGGATTTGTAAGTCAAGCAGAGATGGCCTCCAAGTAGGCGATATGAGACAGAGAAGAGTTGGGAGTTTTTTTGAGTCTGTATAAGACAAGTGTTTAAGGCCTAGGATCCTCTTTGTGAGATACTTTTGCGGCCTCTCCAGTTGTTGCAGGTGTCTGGTGAGGTACATGCCATATGGGGCATTGTACTCGATGATTGGCCTAACAAGGGAAGAGTGGAGGGAGAAAATTACCTCTTTCTTCCTGGATGCAAAATCTTTAGTAATGAGATGTGCCACATAGGACTTTCTGACCACAGTGGCAGTGTGGTGGTCAAAAGAGATGTTGCTGTCAATCTGTGTTCCCAGATCTCTTAGGATGCCTTCTGTGTTCAATGGGACTACCATCGACGTGGTAATTCATGGGAACCGGGTTTTTCCCCAAGGGGGATGACGACACATTTTTTGGCATTTAGCTTAAGGCCATAGTTCTGACACCAGTCATTGGTCTAAGTGAGGCCTTTCTGTAGGATGTCAACATCACTTGGGGAGTTAATAGCAGCTCCCAACTTGCAATCGTCTGAGAACTTTGTCAACTAGAGTCCCCTCATGTTGGCCTGGATTTCAGAGAAGTAATACCAAACAGGAGCAGACCCAGGACCAAACCCTGTGGGACTCCACTCGTGACTGGTCGGCAGTCTGACTTGGAGTCAACTACTTTCACACTGTGGGTTGCGCGAGCCAGTTTGAAACCCACCTAGTGTTATAGGGGTTGATGCCTAGCTTAATGTGTTCTATGACTCCCGAGTTGGGAATGGTATCAAAGGCCTTAGCCAGATCAAGGTAGGCTGTATGAACCACTTTGCCTTCATCCACAGCTCTGGTGACTGATTCAAAGAAGTCGACCAGGTTGAGCAGGCATGATCTACCCTTCACAAAACCAAACTGTGTGGGATCCAGAGTTTGGAGATTCCCTATATTCTTGTTTATTAGGTCCATGATGATGCATTCCATAGCTTTGCATATCAAACTCGTCAGGCTAATGGGGTGATTTGGTAGGGACAAAGCCTGAGGTGAGGTTGTGACTGAACAGGGCACACAGGTGTGGTGCCAGTACAATCTGTAGTTCATGTAGAACACAGCCAGGGATATTGTCAGGTCCCATAGAAGCTGTATTCTTGACCTTGGACAGTGCTGTTTTAACCTGTGCAGCAGTAATACTGGTGCCTGGCAATCTACTGCTATTGTGACTGGTCCTTCAGTGGGGAGAGAGGGGTAAAGTTGGCACTGAATCTGCCGGCCAGTATATTGGCAATATCTGTTGGCTCGGTACAGGAGGTACCATTGTGCAGTAGCTCAGAGCAAATCTGGGTATTGCCATAAAGATTCTTTACATAACTACAGAAGGCCTTGTGAGTGTCTTTACTATCTGCCGCAACTCTGTTTTCATAGCTAGCTTTAGAGGATTTGATGAAGGATCTCAACTTTTTGTTGAGGCTAATAAATGGAGTTTTTCCAGTCTTGGGACTTCACCTTATTCTGCATCAGTTTCCTCCTCCTGTTGTAGAGTTTATTTATGGCAGGGGACCACCAGATTGGCTTCCTTTTTTTGGAGGAGAGCATCTTGGTTCTATTGGGTATGGCGAGATCCATGCATTTGTGTACGTGTTCGTACAGTGCATTGGTGTACGATTCAGCAGTCATGCAACTATTCTCCATTTGCATGGGTGTCATGAAGTTAGCCACCTCTGTTTTTAGGAGCACTAAGTTAGCTTTGGAGATATTTTTCATGGTGGTTTCCTTTGCGTGGGGAGGGATGTGGACTTCCAAGATGATTAGTTTGGGGTCAGATCTAACCAGGGAGGAGTTGACTACTGGTGTACAGCAACGGTCGCCCAGGTTAGTAATGACCAGGTCAAGGATGTTGCTACCTCTAGTGGGGGTAAGAACGGGATGGTCCAGGTCATTGGAATTAATGAATTCCAGGAAACATTGGGCAATTGTATTGCTACACGAGTAATTTTCCCAGTTAATGGAGTAGTTAAAGTCGTCCAGTATGAGAGAGTGTTAGGTTGGACCCTAATATTTTCCAGGGTGCTCAGGAACATGGATTGAGAGTCTTGGGACATACAGTTGGGGACCTGTAGCAGGCAATGACCTGAATCGCTGTCTTACCCAATGTTAGCTGCACCTGAAGTATCTATGATGCGTTATGTTGGGCTACCAGTCTGGAGGTGTGTGCATCCTTTATGAATATGGAAACACCACCGCCTTTGGAGCTTCAGTCCAAGTTCTGGGGCCAAAAGGTGTGGAATGAGTCATAGCCTGGTAGTGCAGGGGTGCTTTCTGTTACAGCACAAATGTCGATGTTCTCCAGTTTAAGGAGTGCTTCGAGCGAGTGCATTTTGAGATTTAGACTTCTAGCATTGAGCAGCATGACCCTCTGATTGCATTTGTTTGTAGCTCTTACGGTGGTAACTTGGTCGTTGGAACACCACCTATAAAAGGCACTATAGGGGTGGCAGGAACCTTGGCCAGTATCCAGAAGCCCAGGGGTGACAGATGCAGGCCATCTCTGGCAAAGCATCAAGGTCTGTCAATCATGTCATCCCAGGCAGACAGACACTGGATCCCCTTAGAATGACTCCAGAAACTTAGCCAATCGCTGAACTCAATCATTTTCTGCTTGTACTGTGGTATCATTCTGGGTGATGATAAGAAGCTGCTCAGGGCTAGGGTCACACCTGCCTGGGCTACATAATCCAAGAGCTCCTCCATGTCTCTTTTCATGTAGTCCAGGGAGGTACGTCTCAGGTCATTCACACCCACATGTACAATAACACAGTCATATTTGCACCTGTTGAGGGACACGAGTCTGTGTGTTATGTGGCTGATCCTGGCACCTGACAGGCAGCCGACTGTTACTTTCTGTTTATTCAACCTAGTGAGTAGGACATCAGTGTGCCTCACTATCAAGTCACCTATGACTAGTGTGTTGGGCATGCTGTTTTGCCTTAGGGGTTTTGGTTGAGTGGCACACTGTTTAGGAGAGTTATGCGTCCCATGATTAGTGTTGTGTTGTGATGGCCGAGTGCGTTTCTGCCTTGGAAGTCTCTGCTGTTTGGGTACACTTTTATTGAGTCTCTCTGCGAAGGTGGGCATATTGTTTGTGATTTTATATGAAGGCAGCACTGGGGTGTATTCTGGAGGGCTGTCTGTTCCATGTGGTGTGGTGCCAGTGTTGACCTTCTCCTCTTGGCCAGCTATTCTGGTCTTGGCTGGACTGTGTGTGGCTTTCAATTTAGATATACAAGTACATCTCACAAGTCTGAGTGTTGGAAGGTAAGAGGAGAAGGTTGTCAGTGTATGTGAGGCAGTTGCTACATTGCCTCAGGATGCCCAAGTTCACCAGATTAATAGGAGAAGCACAGGGAATTGACCTTTAGACATGCCTGGAGAGGTGGGCATTAATAATAAGTACTGGAGCCATCTCCTTGTAGAACGTTTAGTACTGGTAGCACTTTTGTGTGGTACAATAATTGCTACAAGATGTCTGGTAAAGTGTTAGATTAATAAACTAGTAAAAGTGCAGGAGAGGAGAGAGCAGAACTAGCAGATCTAAGGGAAAATTTGAAGAGCAGACTTTTTGGCACCACTCAGAAGCTTACAAACAGTCTTGTATACAGCAAATCTGTATCTGGTCTACACTAGTTACAGGAAAGGCAGGAAACAAGCACAAACGCAGGCTTTTAAACCAAAAAGTTGAGAGAGAGAAAAAAATGCCCAAATAGCCAATGAACTACAATTTCTGGGCCAGAAACCACTCATCTTGTGGTAGGCAGTTCAAACGATAAATGCTAGAAACAGGATATAGTGGTCCATGAAAAGACAACAAAAGTAGCATTGATCGTTGAAATTGCCACACCCAGTGACTACAGTGTCTTGTGTACAGACACAAAGTCACAAAATATCAGGATCTGCTGGCAGAAATGAGAGCAATGTGGAAGAAAGATACCCAGACAATTCCAATAGTAGTAGGAGCAACAGGTTGCATAAAAAATAATCTACAATCATGTTTAGATATATTACCAATTTATATAACACCATATGAATTGTAGGAGTCATTACTGGCCACATTGCAGGTGCTGCGAAGAGCACTTTTGGCTGACAAAGATTGAAACAATACTAATTGCATGAACATTAATCGTACTTTGACTCAGGAATGGAGTCCATTCCCATCATAGTATTAGAAGCCCAAAAGATTTGGAGAAAAAAAAAAAGCAAGAAAGCTCTAAAACAACCACCTGTTTTGCCCATTTCCTTGAAACCTCAAATGACGGATCTAGAGTGCTCTAGCTGCAGGGGGCAGGGTTATGCAAGTTGAGAGACACCTAGCCTACATCCCTACTACAACTACAAGCACTGCAACTTGAAGTAGAGTGATAACTCATCTACGTAAAGGATTATAAGCTCGAGGACAAAATTAAAATAAAAGCTTTTACCACAACTCAAAATGTTTGCTGACCTGCGGTAGTGGTGCTGTGGTAGCGTTGTCGCCTCACAGCAAGACGTTGTCCCGTTCGATTCTCAGCTAGAAGGCATGCGTGAATGGGTGCGCCTTCGTTGAAGGTTGTGCGTCAGGGCTGGTAACTCGGCACGTAAAAATCCACTACCAAACATTAGCGGACTGGAGTTCCGCTGTGGCGACCCCTAACCGGGATAATCCGAAAGACACAACAACCACCACAACTTAGAATGTTTCCAAAGTGCAAGAAACAAACTAATATTCATTTTTTTAACAGTTCAACAGCATGTCAGCCTTGTCACCAAAACACAAACTTTATTCTTTGCCCCCCACCCTGCCGTGACGCTATCATTACTTTTCTAATTCATGTGACTTACTGAAATCAACACTCCCTTATTTACTTATTATTTATTCATCAATTCATTCATTCATTCATTCATTCCACTTGTTAACCAAAAATTCAGAATGCGATGCGATAGCCCTTTTCATTGGAGGCTCAGAAAGAAAAGCTCCATTGCATAAGAGGGAAAAAAAAAACACAAAACTTTAAGATTACTAATTAAGTCATTAGGACATTATGAAAATAGGCAGTATATGCAACTTTATGCAAAACAGATAAAATGGTATAAAAGTAGGAACATTTGGACTAATGTGCATGCAGAGGAAGTTCATGATATACGTTTTACCTTACATAAGAACAAATAAAAAGAAAGGGAAAAGGACACGGACATAGAATATAGTAAGGAAAGCTTTGAAGAATGACAGGGAAAAATGGTGTATGGGGACAAAATTAGGAAGGAGTGTGAAAAAAAATATATACAATGACTGGAATTTGAAGAGTTTATTTCATTTCAAGTAAATATTACAAAATAATTTGAGGAAAAAAGTGTTATGTTTTAAAAGGTTGGCAGTTCCAGTTTTGAAATAAGTGGTTGTTTAATTATGGAAAGATAGAACACAACTATAAGAATTTCACTACAGCCAGCACATAACAGCATCCACAATACTAAATATGCAGAAGAGACAACTGTACAATACAATTACATAATATGCTCCAGAGAGAACTGCATACCATGGACTCGATGTCTGCCCATGCCCCTGTAAACAGAATGCTGCACAGGATTGGCTTCACAGCACATACGATGGAACTATGAGACCTCCGCTGCTCAGGTTCGACACCAGTCCCAGCACAGAAGAAAACCACAAGGGAAGAGAAAGGTATGAAAGACGTGTATGTGTTGTATGTGTGCTCACCTCTCTCTTGGGGGAAGGGATATGGATTGGAAAAGCATGTAACTGCTGTGCCATCTGTCTACCAGAGAATTCTCAGGACACTTGCTGTCATGTTTTTCCCACAGGATACAAGTGGCCAAATAGGGACTGTCCTGTGCAAAGAGGGACAGGTGGCAACCTTATATAGCAGAACACACACCAGGTATCACAAAATGGGATCACAGAAGTAGTAATGAGGTACAGCCTTCTTTTTCTCCACCACCTGCACCTTATGACAGTAGAACATCAAGTCACACCACTATGGAGATGCAGCACTCGTCTCATCAGGTCCCCACATAGAACAGAAAACCCAAAACCAAAAGAGAGGGGTACAGCTCAGCGATAGCATGATAGTCTCTCCTTGGACAGCCTACCCTCATTTTGTTAGCTGAAGAGGGTCAGCAGTTTGATGTCTGTGGGAAGACTGTCGATTGCCATTTGAGGACAAGGAGGAAACAAACAGTGATGCAAGGAGTACTGGAAACCCCTTTACAAAGTAACCAAAACTCATTTTAATACATTTTGACCTTCTAACAACAAACAGTACAATGCACTTGAGCTTCTCCATGTTCAAATCAACATAGACAAAATCCCATACCACGTCCTTGTAGGCTACAGGTCCATCTCTAGGACCCAGTAAACCCATAAAATGTATTTAAGCTTATCAGAAACACCCACCATCCAACCCAATGCCATAATCACTGGTGAATTTAATTACCTCAGTATTAACTGGGAATCATATACTACACCAAACATGCAAGCAATGAGATTCCTGGGTTGTTTAAAAAAACTCACTGGACCAGATTGTCAATACACCAACCAGGGGTGCAAAAGCACTGGATCTGGTCCTCAGTAATGGGGGACAGTGCTGCTCACCTCCTAGAATAATTTCTCTAGAAATGTCAGACCACAAAATGGTCTCCTTTTAAGTAAAAACAAAACCCAGAGCCTCAACTAATCCTTAAATGTTCAGGAACTATTCTAAGGCTAACTTCCTACTATTAAGCAATAACTTGGCAAAATTTCAAGCCTCCAGAAACCTTGAGTACACTTCTGCCTATGCAGATCTGTTCAAAGAAACCCTACACAAAGCAAGTTAATAGCGACATAGGAGGCAGCTGTACCAACAAGGCAGATGTACAGAACTCATTCAAAAAACAAGCCATCCCGATGAAATCACATCAACAGATGTATAAAATGAGGAAGAAAATCATGTCAAAAATGAGGAAGTGTAGCACCCAGCAGGATAAAAACAAACATTCTCAAACTAAACAAAACTCAGAGAACAAAAACTCTACTAAAGCCAAATGTGAGGTAGATCTGGCCTCCTAGGCCAAGGATGACCACAAGGCATTCTCTAGCTATGTTTGCAACCTCAAAGGCATTACATAATTGCGTGCAGAGCTTATTGCTAACAGAGCCACCTATGCTGAGCCAGAAAATACAGCAAACTTGCTGGCAGATTAATTTGGCTCCAACTTTGCCCCCTCCCTCAACCTCCCCTCAGGAAATACCACCAAATTTAACTCCTCAACTATCACTAGGGAAAAAGTCCTCACTGCTCTCTCCAAGGCCACTGGATTCATGGACCCAGACAATATCCCAGGTTGCCTTATAAATAGCATGAAATATGACCTACCAGGCCCTCTGGAATTGCTATGTAACCACAGCCTCCAAACAGACTTTATGCCTCAGGAATGGAGAGCAGCAACATGCATCGCTCTGCACAAAGGTGGGCCATCTACAGACCGTGGAAACTACAAACCCATAAGTCTCACTAATCTTGTTTGCAAAACCACAGAAACAATTATCATGGAAATGTTCAACAGAGATATAGTAAACCTCCAAACAATGGACCCAACCCAATTTGTTTTCATCAGGGGCAGGTCATGCCCACTCAACCTGGTGGACTTTGAGAAGGTCACCAAAACAATGAATGAGGACAAAACAGTTCACACTGCCTTCCATGCCCCACTCTGGCATGTTGCTCACCTCTTGAGTTTATGTATAAACTCCACCTGGTGGATAGCCATCTGGCTCAGACAGGACCTAGGAACTTAGAACTGGAAAGTCCACTTCTACAAACAAGCCAGTCACAAGTGGAGTCCCTCAGGGATTTGTCCTGGAGCCACTCCTTTTGGCATTTACTTCTCTGAAGTCAAGGCCAATGTCAAGGGCCTCTGGCTGACCAAATCTGCAGATTATTGCAAATTAAAAACATATGTATAGCTGCTCTTTATATTTCACCAGGAAATAACACCCCCATTCTTGAAGATATCCTGGCTTGGTTCTCATCCAATATAAACAATGAAACTACACTCCTAGGTGACGTAAATATAAACTGGGTTTCTATTCAATCACCTACATCACCTCAGAATATAAACCTATATGACTACACCCAAATAATTCTCTCTCCTACCAGGATTTAATAAAGATAACAACTCCGGTAGTATTCTAGACTGGATATTAGTTTCTCACCCCAACTCCATTTCTGATGATGGCACCCTACCCAACTCCCTCAGCGATCATCTCCCTGCCTTTCCTCGTCGCTCACCATCCTCCCTCCATCTTCACAACTACATAACTCATATCCTAAAAAAACTTCAACCCTCTACCTTTCTCTGACTCACTAAAACATATGAATTGGAACCCTGTAAAAACTTTCCCTCTTGACGACGCCGTTACATACTTCAATACTACATAGCTTCGCTCCCCCCAGAACTAAAAGAATCAAAACTAAATCTACCCCTTGGCTAACAAAGCAACTACTACACTCATGCATCTCCAAGATAAATCTTGGAAGCATTACCATAAATCTAAAAACACCTAACTACCTTATTGAGTATAAGCAACTTCGTTGTTGTTGTTTGTCTTACGGCTTTTCCCGGTTAGGGGTCGCCACAGTGGAACTCCGGTCTGCTAATGACTGGCAGTAGATTTTCACGAACGCCAAGGTAGTATAAGCAAATTCGTAATGAAGTGAAAAAAAAATTGCTTTAGACCGAAAGTCCTACTACTCCAAGCTTCAAAACAATCATACAGCCAACCCCCAAAAATTTGGGAACAGTACATCTGCTTTCCTCTCTCCTGGCAAAAAAGACAATACCTGCCTTGACCCTAACTCTCCAGATCATATCTTAGCTACTCAATTCAACTTTTTCTTTATTGATTCAATAGCCAGGCTTACCACATCATTCTCCAATAACACTTTTACTCCACCTTCATCCCACACCCTCAACTCCAGTCCCACTGACATCAACACTACTACTCTCCCCCCTTACCATACAACCTGTCTCTCTACACACCATAACAATTTTTTTACTAAAACCATGCTCTGAAGCCCCAGACAAACTTTCATCTAACTTACTCAAGCTAGCTGCAGATGGCATAGCCCTTCCCATCACAATACTTATCAACCATTCAATCCAAGAATCCTATGTATGCCTCCTCTGGAAGAAAACAATCATTCCCCTCCACAAATGAGGCAACAATACCGAAAACTCCAACTTTCGTCCTATAGCCATCCTGTTCCCCATCTCAAAAGTCATTGAAAAATGCATATACTTGCAACTCCTTCCCTACCTCCTAGAAAATCAAATTCTTTATCCAACTCAACATGGATTTAGACCTGGACATAGTACTACCACTGCCCTACTCTCTTTCCTTGACATCAAACCACACCCGACACACTGGCAGCATTGTATCTACCCTTCTCCTAGACTTATCAAAGGCCTTCAATACAGTTTCCCACAAACTTCTCTTTCCAAACTCTCTCTTCTCAATCTGTCCCCCTCTATTAACTGGTTTTCCAGTTACCTTTCTAATAGACAAGCCATCAAGTGGAACAGCAGTACCTATTCCTTCCTTCACACTCCAATAGGAGTTCCACAAGGCTCTATACTGGGTCTCTTACTTTTTATCATCTTCATTAATAATTTTCATCAGTGCATTCCTAATACCAAACTTGTCCAATACACGGACAATTCCACCATAATTTGCTATACTCAATCCCTCCCCAAACTCAAGCAACTAACACAAGATGACTTTTCTTGTACAGAGTCTTGGATGTTGAAAAATCACCTTGCTCTCAATGCATCCACAACCAAAATCATGAGCTTTACCCGTCTAAAAACATCTCCATCGATAAAAATTCATTCTTCAGTCAGTCAGAATAAGATTCACATTGAAATCAACTCCCATACAAAACTTCTTGGTGTTATCATTGATGAACATTTAAAGTGTGACATCCATATACAAACTAGTATTAAGAAAACACACCAAAAGCTCAGAATGCTGTATGTCACACCCGTCATCTCAATCCCTCATCCAAACATATACTTTCTATTTCCTACCTCAGCCCCTCTCTCTTGTATGGAGCCCCTCTTTTCACCAACCTTCAATCCCCTCGAAAGTCAAAACTGTCAGCCTGCTACAATAAAAACTATTTACTACTGTGACCAAATCCTCCTCCAGTCATTTTCAAACCCTCTAACTACCCTTCCCTCTCCTCCTTACAAACCTTGCATCACCCTGACGGACTACTCAGGTCCAGTACCCAGAACCTCCTTGAAGTATACAAACCCTTACGCTCAACCTGGGCAATTTCTCCTGTCTTTCTCACTTGCTCGTCTATGGAATTCACCCCCCCACACACACATTCAAATCACCCAAAACCACTACGCCTGCAAGACCACGCTCCATCCCCATCTCTCTTCTCACTGGCAATAATCATGCTCTCACCCCACCTGACCCCTCCATATCATTTCTGCTCCCCATTCCTTTTTTTTCCTTTCTCAAAACTCATCCTATTCACCTTTCACTGTTCTACTCTCCTCCTCCTCTAATTCTTCCTCCCTCTCACCTCATGAAACTTTGACTGCATAAATGCCTGCACTCCAAATTATACTTATGCATTCCAAAATACTTGTCTTAATTTCATTCAATACTATGTTACAACACCTTCCTCAAATATTATTCTGTCTTCTATATTACTGCGTTGCTCAAATGTTATTCTGTGTTCTATATTACTGTGTTGTAGTAGTTTTTAAAAATAATATTGTACTTGTTTACTTTGTCGATACTAGCTTTGTATTAACTGTATCTCCCCGGGCCTCCATTGAAAACGGGCTAATTCTGACCCAATGGACATTCCCGGTTAACAAACTGCAAATAAATAAAATAAATAAATAAGGAGCAGTCATAGTATCCCCACCGACACTAATGTTATCTTGGATACAAGGACAGAAATAATTTTATCACAGCTATGGACTAAAACTAAATGCCAAGACATGAATAATAGTAGTCTTTGGAAAGTCATCCATCCCTGGAAACTATCATACTGAAAACACATCCCCAAGAGTCGACCCAGTAGTCAAGGACTTGACAACATACATAGACAGTAATCTAGCCTTTGACCATCATGTGTCTATAGTACCGAGAAAATCATTCTGGGATGTACAAGTTATAAACAAAAGCATGGAATCCAGGTTCAAGAAGGTCACCGTTTCACTTACTCAGCATTCATCAGACTGATTAAGAACAATCCCCCCATCGGTATGTGCCTAACCAGTAACATCAAATAACTGGAACATTCATAGAGGTTTCTCACAAAAGGAATACAGGGTGCAAGTAACATGTCATACTAAGACGACCTCAAAGCCCTAACCCTGTATTATCTCCTACAGGCTGAGGGGAGGTCTATGCATGTCATACAAGGCATTGTCAGACCCCACCCTGACATCTGCAAAACAAAAATCAACAGAATTACCTGTTATAAAGGTTTAAACCTTACCTTTGATATAAACAGGACCTGATGGAGAAACAGGCATGTATTCCGGAAGCTACCCCTTCTCTGGAATAGTCTCCCAATCCATGTCAAGCACAGATCCTCCCCTAACCCAATTCAAGCTCACAGGACGGCCTAAACGTGTCTATGTTATACTTATGGAATAAGTTGTAATGATGAAATAATGATAAAGTATTATACACTGAACGTGTAGCAGACACTTAATATGAACTTGCAAAGGCGAGTATTTTTTAAACTCAAAACGAGGAAAATTCCTTATAATGAGGTATACAATTCCAGTCTCACATAGACCTACCACGACAACAAACCAACCACATAAACACACAAAAACATACTCGGAGGCTCTAAATAAAAATCTGCCTAAGCAGCAGAGACCTCCAAAGCAGACACCCAAGCAACCGCTACCCCAAAACAAAACACGTGCAACACATAGCTCACAAAGCCAGTGTGCCGAACAGTCACAGCCCTTAAGGCTAAACAACACACCTGATACACTTGTAATAGGTGACTATTGTCAGGCACACTGACGTCCCACTCACCAGGCTGAACAAGGAGAAGGTCACGGTGAGCTGCCTGTCGGGCGCTAGGATCCGCCACATAACACAAGCACTCAGGTCACTCCAAGGCAAGTACAAATATGACTCAGTCATTGTCCATGCTGGTGTGAATGACCTGAGACGTACCTCCCTGGACTACATGAAAAGAGACATAGAGGAGCTCTCTGAGCATGTAGCCCAGGCCAGTATGACCCTGACCTTGAGTAGCATCTTACCCTCACCAAGAATGATGCCACAATATGAAGACAAGATGATCAATTTCAACAATTGGCTTAATTGTTGGTATCATTCAAAGGGGATCCAATGCCTGTCAGCCTGGGATGACATGCTCGACAAGCCACGATGCTTCGCTAGGGACGGCTTGCACCTGTCACCCCTGGGCTTTCGGATATTGGCAAAGACTCTTGCTACCCCCATAGTGCCTTTTTTAGGCAAGGCTCAAAAGACAAACCCACCTCCATAGGTATCACAAGGGATAAGAAACTAAGAGTAATGCTACTCAACGCCAGAAGTCTAAACCTCAAGATGCACGCACTTGAAACTCTCCTTAGCATGGAGAACATCGATATCTGTGCAGTAACAGAAACCTGGTTCAAGGCTCCCGAGAGCACCCCAGCACTACCAGGTTATACCTCATACCATGCTTTTCGGCCCCAAAACTTGGACCAAACCACAAAAGGAGGGGGGAGTATCAGTATTCATCAAAGATACCCACACCTCCAGGTTGGTGGCACAGCACAAAGCATCAGAGACTATCCATGTGCAACTAACTGTGGGTAAAACTGCCTTCCAGTTTATAGCCTGCTACAGACCACCCTCCCAAACACAGGAACCCCACTCGGCCTTCCTGAGAATACTGGAAAATATGAAGGTCTCTCCAAACACCATTATATTGGGCGACTTCAACTACCCAAACATAGACTGGGAGCATTACTCTAGCTCCAACACCCTAGCCCAAAGGTTCCTAGAATTTATAAACTCAAATGCTATGGAACAACTTGTTACCACTCCCACAAGAGGGGAAAACATACTGGACCTGATCATCACCAACAAGGGGACACTATGCTCCAGACCAGAAGTGTATCCCTCACTGGTAAGATCAGGCCATAAACTAATCTCACTGGATATTCACATCCCGACCCCACCCCCTGCCCAGAAAACCACAGTGAAAAACTTCCTCTAAAGCAAATTTCACACGCCTCAAAACCGAGGCGAAATCTTTCAAAGCCCCCGGGCCTGTGGAAAATACGGCCCAGACCGCAGAATCCTTTATAAACGCATTCTATGAACACCTTCAGAAATGCATGGATCATGCAATCCCAAATAAAACCAAGACCCAATCCTCCAAAGGCAGACGTCCTGTCTGGTGGACCCCAGCCATAAACAAACTATACAAAAGAAAGAGGAAACTACTACATGATAGAGCAAAATCCCAAAAAGGGAAGGCATCTCTGATCAGTATTAGCAAAAAACTACGGGCACTCATAAAATCGTCTAAGGCCAGCTTCGAGAGAAAAATTGCACAGGACACTAAGGATAATCACAAGGCTTTCTTTAGTTATGTTAGGAACCTGGGTGGGAATTCCCAGATATGCTCAGAATTAGTCCAAAATGACAAAAAATACATCGAGCCCACAGACATTGCCAACATCCTAGCTGACAGGTTCAGTGCAAACTTCTCCCCCCCCACCAAAAGAGCAAATATCTATCCCAACAGAGTGCTGCCCCCCTGACATCTCAGATGCTCAGGTAAGAGCCGCCCTCTCCAAAGCAAAAAACACAGCATCAATGGGACCAGATGGTGTCCCAGGCTGCGTCCTACATGAACTCCAAGAAGAGCTAAACCCAAACATAAAACTACTGTTCAATCTTAGCCTTACTACAGGATATGTACCCAAAGAGTGGCGTACAGCAACAGTGGTCCCTCTCCACAAAGGTGGTGCCTCAACGGATCCTGGAAACTATCGCCCCATAAGCCTGACTAGCTTGGTCTGCAAAGCTATGGAAAGAATCATCATGGACCTCATAAATAAAGATATTGGGGACCTACAGACACTGGATCCTACCCAGTTTGGCTTTGTTAAGGGCAGAACCTGCCTCTTAAACCTGGTCGATTTCTTTGAAACAGTCACCAAGGCCATTGACGAGGGGAAGGTGGTCCACACAGCCTACCTGGACCTCGAAAAGCCTTTGATACAATACCCCACTCGGGCATTATAGATAAGCTCACCAGCTTAAATATAAACCCCTATGTCACTAGATGGGTTGCAAACTGGCTCAAGGACAGAACCCACATGGTTAGAATTGCTGGAGCCATGTCAGACTCCAAACCAGTTATAAGTGGCGTCCCACAAGGCTCAGTCCTGGGACCTCTCTTGTTCGGTATATATTTCTCGGCGGTACAGGCCAACACGGAAGGACTGTGGCTGACCAAGTTCGCAGATGACTGCAAACTGGGCGCCATAATCAACTCTCCAGCCGACACAAGCATCCTCCAAAAGGGCCTCATAGAAACAGACAACTGGTGCCAAAGCCATGGCCTCAAGCTAAACGCTAAAAAGTGCATAGTCATCCCCTTTGGCAAAAACAAAGTGCCCACAAATTACCACATAGGTGGTAATCCATTAGGAACAGAAGAAGTCATTAGGGACTTGGGGACCCAAGTTGATAGCAATCTCTCATTTGACAACCACGTGGCCAAAGTGGTTAGAAAAACATTTTATATAGCCCACCTAATCATGAAGGGATTCACATCTAGATCAGGGGAGGTCATCGTGCCTCTTTAGTCATCCCTCATCAGGCCCATAATTGAGTACAATGCCCCTTGTGGGATGTACCTTACCAGACACCTGCAGCAACTGGAAAGACCCCAAAAGTACCTCACCAAGAGGATCAAAGGGCTCAAACAGATGCCATATGCTGCCCAGTTAAAGAAACTCCAGCTCTACTCAGTGGCATACCGCCTGCTCAGAGGCGATCTGTGCCTGACATATAAAGCCATGTCCAACCCGGAATTAATGGACATGCGGCACCTCAGAAAATCCAAATCCCATCGAGCTACGCGCTCGAGAGACTTGAACCTCAGCACTGAAATAAATAGGACATGCTGGAGGGACAGATTCATAACCCAGAGGCTCCCTTCACTCTGGAATAAAATCCCAGTCCAGGTTAGGCAGAGTCCCACATTGACTCTCTTCAAGAGGAATCTTGATGAGTGGATGGGAGATCGTAGGTTTACCCCGGCTATCACTTCTGTGTCACTGTTAGACAGAGGCACAGTATACTAACCTCAAAAAAAGGCATAGCAAAATTAATTTAAAATGGGTGGCGAAAGCCAAACACACTCTGGCTAGGCTTATAAATGCCCTAGGGCAGATAGCCTAGTATGAATCTATGAACCTATATGCACACATTTACACCTATTTTATAAGCTCCGCTGAAAACGGACCTACGTCCAGTCGGACACTCCCGGTCAACAAATGTAAATAAATAAATATTTTTACTACACTACTATTTCTACAAGATTAAGATAATTGTTTATAGTTCTTCCACCTGATATACTTATCTACCATGAATAATAAAGTGATCACAAGTGGAGTGGCATCACACACCACCCAAGTTAGCCTGCTATACTGTCCGGTTTCTAAAATTCTGGATCTGTAAACAGTAGAAAAAAATACACTTACGCTGCCTTACGGATGGATAACTTACTACATGTATAAACGTATATCACTGATACCCTACAGAAAAAAAAGTATTGTCCCAAATGAAGTACTTATTTCGCTACACACACACACACACACACACACACACACACACAAGTCCTTCAACCTAAGCAGGATGCCCACATATTATAGATCGCATTATTTTCGGCAAACAATAACACACTGTTGTCAAGTCAAAAAATAAATAAAAAAAAGGTCGCAACATTACATTATATTTACGTTAGTTCCGTACTGCTACAGTTCTCACCGAATCAGTGAGGAACAAATCCAGAAATAAACAGGGACCCTTGTAAACTTCAGACATTACCAAAATAAGAGAACGTGAATTGACATACATAGATACAGGACTAAAAAGTATATAATTCTAGTTACTTTAATTTTTTAGGATAATTCACTGATTTTTTTCCCAAAAGTCACCGGTTTTAGCAGAGAGCCAAAAACTGAACCGAAATCAGGGACAGTTAAGAGAATACTTATTTCTTAAAAACCTAAGCAAAACTCACAATCATTGCGTGACCTCTTCGTTTAAAGGACAACTGTAAACAGCCATCCCATCTACCTGTTAAACGTTCGTTTCTACGTACACCCTATACATTATTTTTATATCCATACTAAAAACCACCTTACTCGCCCAGCAAAGAAACAGCAGATAACTATACAAACTCCTGACCTGTCCTCCGTCAAGAGAGCCGCCATGACAGACACGCTGCTAATCGCCGTAACGTATCGGTCATGACGTATGAGTACTGTTAAGGTTCAAACGTGAAACAGAGAAGTATCAAAAAAGTGCTAGATACCGTGTTGGCTGTCTTGCGAATTTTCCAAATATTTTGGATAGTTTTATAAAATGGCATTATTGTGGTTGTGTAAATGTCTTGGTACAGCTATCTTAAAATGGCAATGCTGTAGACGTTGGTTTGTTGTCGTTTAAGTGCAGTAAAACAAAGATAGACCGCATGTGTGAATGGAATATGACCGAAATCAATACGATTCAGTTGTATGCTTGAAAGCTGAGCCGATACTGTTTTTAGGCAAATTTAAAGGATTCTGTTCTGTGCTCTCAACCCGTTACTTTGTATTTCACTGACTTTATGTTGGCTTAGAGCGTCTTTTGTTGTAGAGTAACAAACAGTCATTAATATCACTAATAATATTGGTTTAAAGAATGTGCGCGGTCAAAGAAGTAATAAAAAGGTATACACACAAAGATGATTGCAAACATAAGATGTTATGTGATCCGATCTCGCCTACATTCTGAATGATGGGGACTCGGCACGCTTATGCTATAGAGCGAGGCCTCTTATTGGCTGAGCTTTCTTTATCCCAGGATGCACCACCACTAATCCCCCAGATCTCGTTTGCCGCTTACAGAGCTTGGAGGTGGTCTCAACATTGGCTGGGCTAAGTACTATATTAATAGTATCTTTTCCTGTCAGAAATTTTCTTTTTTTCAACCCAAAAGCTGTTTTAACGGCTATTATTTGTGTATGAGTGTGTTTCTTGGTGATTTATTGATTTTTACTTGAAATTTCCTGTCAGAGAAGATTCCTTTCAGTCAGAGGGGCCTTCCCTGTTCTAACTGCTTTATTGGTTGTGTGTGGGTCAAGTACCCATTTGAGTTAGAGGGTCTTGACCCTCCTTGCTTTCTTTCTTTCTTTTTCTCTTACTGTAAAAAAAAAAAAGGGGAAAAGTTTCTCTTTCAGTATTTATATATTGGTTGGCATATTTGTTGTACCTGTATCCTAAGCTGTTTAAAATTTACTGTTTGTTCCTGTTTTTTTACAACTATGTCTAAGGAACATAAACCATCCGGTTTTAAGAAGTGCACGAGGTGTGGGTTTAAAATGTCCATTACGGACGACCACTCCTCGTGCGTCTATTGTCTTGGCGCCATACATCTCCAAGAATCCTGCAGTGTGTGCCATGCATTTTCCTCTCGAGTCCTCCAGGAGAGGAAAAACAAATTAATCCTTAGAGGATTAATCAAGCCTTCTTTCGAGGAGGCTTTATCTTCCTCTCCTTCTAAGAAGAGGAAAGCTTCGGCTCCGACCAGTCAGTCGGAGCCGACGGCTAAGAAAGGCAAGCAGACTTCTCCATCGGCTCCACGGACTTCGGAGCCGAGGTCGGAACGGTCTGCCTCGATGCCTCCTACCTCGACCCCTTTGGTTTCGGAGCCGAGGTCTGGAGCATCGAGAGGCGGGTCATCCTCATCGGCTCCACTGATATTGGAGCCGATAAGGTTCATCGGCTCAGACACTTCCCCCTTGGAGCCGAAGTCTTTATCGGAGCCGAGAGAAATTTCGGTGAAGGCTTCCTCGGAGCCGATAATAGTGGAATCCTTTCGGAGCCGGTCCCCAGGCCCTTCGGAGCCGATGAAGAAATCGGTTCGGGCCCAATCGGTATCCTCGAGATCTTCCAGGATGTCTGATTCGGACATCGACAGGGTACTCCTTCGACTCTTCCAGTCTCCGGTGTTCCAAAAGATGGTTTCGGCTCCAGCCCATTTGGCTTTGGAGCCGATGGTCCACTCCCTTACAGTTCTTCCTCCTCCAACAGCTTCGGCACCGTTGGAGCGGGTGTTGGAACCAGTGGAGGTGTTAGGATCAGACCCGACCCTTGCTCCGACTCCGGCTCCTGGGTCGGAGTTCAGTGCACGGACTTCTTCCTTCGGCCCTAGGGGAGAGGCTTCGGGATTGATGCCTTCGGTCCCAAGTCTTCCTCTTGGTGCGTCGGCGGCTGGAGTACCGTCTACTGTCGTGGCCACGGAGGGGGGACCTTCCCAGGATTCTGGTGGTCCCGCCTTCAGGGCTATAAGGAGTGCTCTAGCCAAATCTTCTTTGGCCACCTCCACAGTTTCCCTGGCTCCTTCCCTACTTTTGGAGACTGGGTCGTTGGCAGTTCCCCTGTCAGCAGACAGCAGAGCCCCTGGGCCTCAGGTTACCCCCGCTGGGGTTTCTCCCCCTCCTGGAGGTTCTTCTGAAGCCTCTTCGGATGAACCTCCCAGGAAGAAAACGTGCAAGAGGAAGCACGTTGACTCCCCTGACGAGTCTTTGACATCTGACACCGATCTCGATGATGCAGAGGGGTCCCCCAAGTCGTCCTCGGATGATGTCTCCTTTGCAGACATCCTTGAAGCCCTAAAACAACGAGGCGGCTGGCAGTCCAAACCTCCCTCTGCTGATGAGTCGGTGTTCCTGAAGGCCTTCGGGGCTCAGCCCTCCGCCTCCTGGGTGTCTCCGCCCTTCGAGCTCTTGGATTTGATCTGTCGAAGGGCGTGGGAACACCCGGACTCTGTGGAACCGGTGCCTGCTCGTCCAAACAAATTTCTTTCAGCACCCCCAGATAGAGAGTTCCTCACGAAAGGTGTAGCTGTGGATGCTATGGTGGTGGCATCTGCTACACAGCAGGATGTAGCAGAGGCTTCTACGTCCATCCATCCTCCTAATAAGGAGTCTAGGAGCATGGATCGGTACGGCAAGCGCACCCTTAGTTCAGCGGCCTTTACTTTGAGGTCTCTGAACTACCTAACACACTTTACGAGATTCCAGAGGGATTTGATTAAGTAGCTATCCGATACCCTCTTAGGTAACCTGCCTGAGGAGCTGGCCCAGATGGTTGGATCTCAGCTGGCTACGATGTCATCCATCTCGAACTCGTCCATGAGGCTCATCTCGTATGCGGCCGAGGGGGCAAGTAGAGCGGCAGGTACAGGCATTGCGCTACGGAGGCAAGCCTGGCTTCGCCTGTGTCATTTTGCGGAGGCCTTCAAGTCTTCATTCGTCGACGCCCCATTTGATGGGTCCTCCCTGTTTGGGCCCAAGGTGAAAGACACACTTACCCGCTGTGAACAGGAGGGGTAAGACTCTGACTGCCGTAGGGGCACGATTTTCCACTCCCTTTCGGCCTTATTCCAAGGCTAAAAGAGGAGGGAAGATGTGGTTCCGGAGATCGCAGAAGTCTTACTCCTCTCAGCAGGAAGGTTCCCCCTCCAGAGGCAGAGGAGGGGGAAATTCATCAGGAAGACGCCGTCCCAGAGGCGGCAGAGGCCCCCGCAACACTGGAGACCGCGAGTCCTTTCGTGGCTCCTCAACTTTTCATAGTCCCTGAGGGATTGCCCGGCTGTGCTGCTCTGGAGCCAGTCGGGGGTCGCCAAGCACCTAAAGGCCTGGGAAAGGATCACTCAGGACCGATGGGTGCTTCGAATTATCGCCGGAGGTTACACCATCCCATTCTGTTGTCCCCCCCCCTCAGTCCAAAAGAATCCCGGACCCGCCACCCAGTCAACGGGATACCGCAGCCATAGAAATTTCAAAACTGCTGCAAAAAGGAGCCATCCAACCGGTCCCCGCAGACCAGATCGGATTAGGGACTTACTCAAGATTCTTTTTAGTGCCAAAAAAGACCGGGGACTTGAGGCCCATTTTGGACCTAAGCAACCTAAACCGTTCAGTCAAGAAGTCCAAGTTCCGAATGGTCACGTTACAAACCATTCTCCCGTTGTTGGAGAAAGGTGTTTGGATGTGCTCCATAGACCTCAAGGACGCGTATTACCATGTCAAAATACATCAAACGTCCAGGAGACACTTGCGCTTCAGCCTAGGAAGCAGTCATTTTCAGTTTCGTGCGCTGCCCTTTGGTCTCACCACAGCCCCCAGGGTGTTCACCAAATGCTTGGCAGTAGTGACTGCTCACTTGAGGAGTCTAGGATTCCAGGTGTTTCCGTACCTAGACGACTGGCTTCTAACTGCCACCTCAAAGCATCTACTTCTACAGAGCCTGCAGGCCACAACATCACTGGGCAATTCCCTAGGAATCACCTTCAATTGGCCAAAGTCTGTGTTACGGCCATCTCAAAGGATAAAATTCATAGGGGCAGAGATAGATTCAAACCAGATGTGGGTCTATCTACCTGCAGACAGAATTCAGATCATACAAAGTCAGGTTCGAGCCCTACTCCCTAAGTCCAAAGCCCCAGCCAGAATGGTCTTGCAACTATTGGGATCGATGTCTGCCACAGTTCTGCTAGTTCCCTTGGCAAGGTTACACATGAGAATTCTCCAGTGGCTTCTCTCAACTCAATGGTCCTTTCAGGAACTCCCTCTCAATCATCTAATATGGATCACAGAATCTTGCAGACGAGACCTTCGCTGGTGGCTAGTGTCTTCCAATTTGGATCAGGGACGACCCTTTGCTCTTCCTCCTCCAGCAGCCACGTTGACCACGGACGCCTCCCAGACGGGGTGGGGGGGCATTCCTGGGCAGGTCAGTCCAGGGCAAATGGCATCCGGAAGAGACCTCTCTCCACATCAACATCCTAGAGATGAGAGCAGTACTCCTGTCCCTTCTACTGTTACCTCCCTCAGGGCGTTATTGCTGTTCACACGGACAACATGTCAGTTGTCTGGTACCTGAACAAGCAGGGAGGGACCAGATCCTATCCTCTTTGCAGAGAAGCGATGAGGGTCTGGGAATGGGCAATCTCAACCAATCGCTTCCTAGTGGCAACTCACATACCGGGCAAATCCAATGTCGTAGCCGACAGGTTGAGCAGGACCATTCTCTCTCCTCACGAGTGGTCTCTGAACATAACTATTACAAGACAGATTTTCAGCGAATGGGGAGTTCCTTGTTGCGACCTCTTCGCGACTCCTCTGAATGCGAAGTGCAAGGATTTTTTCTCCCTATCCCTGGCTCCGGGGAAGAGCCCTATGGACGCATTAGTCCATCCTTGGCCCACCGGCCTGCTTTATGCCTTCCCTCCAGTTCCACTACTATCCAAGGTAATTCAGAAGGCTTCTCTCTTAGGGAGCAAGATGATCTTAATTGCTCCTTACTGGCCTCGTCAAGTCTGGTTTCCCTATCTTCGGAAACATGCTCTGGAAGGTCCATGGTTCCTGGACCAGATCCCAGACCTACTGACTCATCAGTCGGGACTACTACACCAGTCCCTACACACATTAAGATTGACGGCCTGGCTCCTCCTCTTCCAACCATAGTCAGGAGACATGCACTAGACCCAGAGGTAGTGCGCATATTGTCTTCAGCCCACAAGTCCACTACGAAGAAACTTTATTCTAGCAAATGGAAAAGATTTGCTATATGGGCTCAACTCCGGGTACCTGGACCCCATTTCAACTCCCGTAGCAGAAGTACTCAAGTTCCTAACCTCTCTTTTCAACCAAGGCTCTTCTGTTTCTACCATCAAAGTACAATTGGCAGCAATTTCTAACTTTCATGAATCCATAGACCCACCTTTAATGAGCAACAGGTTGTGTAAGACCTTCTTGAAAGGTGCTGCTCTATTAAGACCTCCAGTTTCTCATCCTGCACCTCCATGGGATCTGGATATAGTATTACGTGCCTTGACTTCTTCCCCCTTTGAACCAGCAGCTACCTGTGATTTAAAGTTTCTATCATGGAAGACAGCTTTCCTAGTGGCAATTACTTCAGCCAGAAGGGTTTCAGAACTTCAAGCTTTGTCAGTAAAACCTCCGTACTTGGTTTTTCATCCAGACAGAGTTTCCCTCAGACCGAATCCTTCTTTTGTTCCTAAAGTCTGCTCTACTTTATGCTTACAACAGTCATTAGAGCTCCCAGTGTTTTTCCCAAAATACTCCAATGAAGCGGAATTTATTTTCCACACACTAGATGTCCATAGGCAGTTACATTTTTATTTGGATAGGACCAAACAGTCAAGGAATACAGATCAGTTGTTTGTGTCCTTTGCAGAAAACAAATTGGGCAACGCAGTCACAAAGGTCACTATTGCCAAATGGATCAGGGACTGTATTACTCAAGCTTATATTTTTCTAACGAGGAGCTTTCCACCTCTGTCAAGGCTCATTCTACAAGGGCTATGGCTACTTCGGTAGCATTTCATTCTAAGCTTGCTATTGGTGACATTTGTGCTGCGGATACATGGTCTTCCCCGCATACTTTCATTTCTCACTACAAATTAGATGTGGCATCTAGAGGACGAGCTTCATTTGGTTCCACAGTGCTCAGGAGTGTTTTCCAATGAGCCACCCGGGATTTAGGTGCTAGGGGCTGTCCCATCATTCAGAATGTAGGAGATTGGATCACATAACATCTTTTAGTTATGTACTCACCATAACGTCAGATGTTTGGGATCCATCTCTACATTCTAATAACCCACCCTCCTTCCCCTTCCTTGGAGATCAGAGGATATCAGAAGGTCCGAATCCTGTTGTTTCATCTTGAAACATCTAACAATGTTATATAAACAAGCTGTGCATGTGTGCATGAATGCGGACAAACAAGATCTGGGGGATTAGTGGTGGTGCATCCTGGGATAAAGAAAGCTCAGCCAATAAGAGGCTTCGCTCTATAGCATAAGCGTGCCGAGTCGGAGCCGAGGTATCGGCTCCGAACCCATCATTCAGAATGTAGGCGAGATGGATCCCAAACATCTGAAGTTATGGTGAGTACATAACTAAAAGTTTTAGTAAAGGCTGGACAAGTGTAAATAAAGCGTTACAGACAGTGAGGATCACAAAATATTTTACTTGTGTTTGAAGACTTGTTTGGCGGCTTACCTGGAGGTTTCATGTTTTGAAAAAAAAAACGTAAGTCAGTAGGACACAATCCTGTGAGATTTCCAGTAGTTTTGCGGATAGCACCGAGAAAATGGGGGTAATTCAGAAACATGCATCTTACTGAACAAGTAATCAGCGTTGTTACTGTAGAGTAGCCACACTATGCTTCTGTTGTTGGCCACAACACTTGCATAAAATTGCGAAGTAAGAACCTTATCTGCTTTAGTCAGTTTAAGAAATGCATATCCTGTCTCTATCGTATAAAATTAATTTTTCTGTGTTTAATGCAGAGCAGGGGGTTTTGGCAGATAAGTGTTGACTATAGAAACGTTTCAAACGGTTTGTATTTAAATTCATCTCTGGGAAGGCAGAGATTTATGACTTCTGTTTAGCAGCATCTAGTACCGTCTCAAGTGTTTCAAGTTCATATGTGAAGACCTTAACCATTACGCCATCCCCAATATGTAACTTTTATTTTCTGTCAGTGTCACAGGAGAACTTTCTTATATCTGTTGAACAGATTAAAAGGGGGTTGACAGTGTTATCAGTATAGCTGACAGTGTGTTGGACTAGATCAAACCAAGAAAATAATGCAGTGCTACTATCCATGTTACTGAAAGGTTTAGGCAGAGTATTCCCACATGACCAAGAATAATTGTTAAATCAGAATTCAGAACTGAGATGTGTAGTTTTCTTGGAAACCAAATGTTGAAAAGGTGAAGATATATCATTCAGAGATTAGAGAAGATCTTACGACATTTCTAAAACGTCAGTATTCTAAAGTTTATTACAGACTTGTCAGATGTCCGTTTGCCATTAAGGAATTATCTGGGGCATGATGGAATGGCACTGGGTCACAGAGCAAGAGGATAGTGTAAAATGCTTAAACAGTAACTAAAGTGCCTACGATTAGCTATTTTTGATGTACATTTGTCACATTACAAACAGATTCCAGCCAGAATGCTACTGCTACAGTGCAAGAAAGCAAACTGGCAGTTTATAGATTTATTTATGAGTGTATTGACTAGGTTAGTCCCACTAGGCCTGTGGCTTGTTTTCAGAAGAGAGCTAATGTGGTATTTCATAATGACTAGGGGAAATTTTACCAGAGCCCGGTGGAAAATCTCCCATTCTTTTTTGTAAAGGACACTGGCGAACTGCCATTAATGGAAAGAAACCTGCAAAGATGATGACCAATAAGAAATACCGTAGATTAATCTGTTTTGTGAATGGAAGCTGTGCCAGATAGTTTTTCAGATTACCTTACCAAACTCAAGGCTGTGCAAGGTATAGAGATATTAGAAGGAGGATGACACCATGCTGCTTACATTGATTAAGGAAGGTGAATCTGCATAAGTAGAGAAGTTGTCATGGGGATATGATTTGGGGAGGTGCCATTTGGGCAGTGAAGAGTTGCTGCCATCCCCTGCAGCAAGTCCAACAGTGGTACTTCTGGAGTGGATTTACAAGATGTTTGCCATGGATATAACTGATTATGTGGATTTAAGATAAAAAAAAAAAAGATTATGAGATTAACAAACACGGAATGGAGGTACCTGGGTATTCTGAAAGGAAATAAAGTCATGCAGTAGTTAGTGCGTTTCACAAGTGTGGACAGCAGGGGCAGTTTGGAATGATACGGAAGCCAAAGTTGATTGCAACAACAACAAAACAAAGATATTATAATAGATATTTAATTTTGGACTTTTTTTGAACTGCTGAGTTTTAAAGCACATGGCATAAGAGCACTGAGCGAGTTAGGATCAGAAATGTTTTATGAAGTTACATTTGAGAACAGTGGCAGGAAAGTTTGTGGCTATTGTAGATCTTTTTTAGAAAACCCGAAGAATGAATTTGCTAATGCCCCCACCACCCAAAAAAAATCCAAGGTGGGGAAAAATACTGTTTAGTTTAGAACTAGAGAGAGAAAAAAATAGCATTTTAAAATAACTTGTGTAAGGAACTAAACAGGCATTTGAGTGCAAGCATCTGCATGATGAATGCTATTTATGAAATGGGGCATAAGAAGTGTGGGTGTAGATTAAATATGGAACAAGGAAAATATATTTGCCAAATGTTATTACACTAAATGATGTGAGAGGCATTGTGAAATACCAAAAGCCAGAACATCTAATTAGTAACTATTCAAAAAAGTAGACGCTTTCACTGCAGAGAAAAGGAACATTCAATAAAACAGTGCAGTGTTTTCTGTAATAAATGCAACTTTGAAGGACATTTCTGGTTGATTATTGTTTATCGAAGAGGGAAGGGAGATTGAAAGGGAAGAAAATGTGCAGCTTATTGCAAAATGAAATGTTGGTGAATTTATGTTTTGAAAAAGGGTGGCATGGAACAAAATGAAAATGTTTAAGTTATGTCAGCAAGTAGTTATTAACCTTATAAAATATAGATCACTTGTTTCAGATGAAGGTGGGGAGGGATGTGAAGCTGGAGATGTTGAGGAGCAAAGTGAAATGTACTGCGGGGAGAAACAGTTTGAGAGAGAAATCTACAATTACCTAGTATGCGAACAGTTATAGACAATAAACAGGGAAAAGTTTAGTTAAGTGTTGGAGCATTAAACACAAGTAGTACCAAGAGTAATTTGAGTAAGTGGCAATACTGAAATAATATCAACGAGCTGAAGCTGATTTACTTTTTATTTTATTTATGTTTAATTGGGGTTGAACACTGATCTTCAGAAGTCAAATTTTAGGTTAAGCCTGGCTGAAGACAATCACAGAGACATTACCAAAGTAAATAAAAGTAGGGATTTTTTTCACATAGACTAAAACTAATAAAACATGTAGCCACACAATCTAGCAAAAGGAGCATAGTAATTACAAATAAGTGATTGTCTTACATTCATATCAAGAGAAAAACACAATTCAATCCATTTGTATTATATAAGAACTGATAGTTCTGTAGAATAATGGAAATAACTGGAATTAGACTGGAATTAATGTTTTTTTTTTAAATTACCTAGAACTGCGCTGAGCAGGTGGTAGTCTCTCCTTTATGTGCCAGATCTTGTACCTTTTAAAATAAGTCTGTTTACACTGTCATTCGGTTAAGAATATTTTTATTATGTAGAGTAGAAGTAGATATCAACAATATCCGAATCAAATCTTACCATTTCCCATAACAGTGCTGATAAACTGAAATAGACTGAATTATTATGTCAGTAGCTTCTGCAATCATATTCCATTCCTCCTAAATAATATAATTACTATTCTGGAATGCAGGATATTTGACCTGACTTCTGCACTCACTCTCGAGTATCTGTACCAAACTTCTGAGGATTGCACTGAAGTGACTTTCTGCTCATCACTCCAAGTGAACTAACTGACTCACTGTGTTTGAAGTATCACCTAATAATACCAGAACTCTGTAAATTTCTACATGCCTCTTTATCCTTGGTTCCCAAGCCTGTTTTTACTTAATGTACTGCATGTTATGTTAGTACATTTTATTCTTATTAGTATTCTTGACTTGCAGTTACCAAAACATTCCTTTCTTATTGAATCATCGTGTAAAATGAAGATATACATCTGCTTTAATATGGGTGCTTTCTAGAATATTGTATTTTTGTCTAACACTTTACATTTACATGAAAACTGATCTTGCACATTATATTTACAAACAAGAGTCAAGCCATTAAGTTTACATCCCTGAAGTAGCACAGAAGGATAAGCACATTTAAGAGATAAGTGAGAGAGGTAGGAGTGGTTAAGTTATGTGTCCTGTATGAAAGCACTTTCATAAGGCAGGAGGTGTCTTTTAGATAAAGTGAGAGAGATTCCTAAAGTTTGGAGTCTAGAATTGTAAAGTTGTGGTTGGTGCATTGTAGCTTAAGGTTCATAGGTTGGTACTAGGCTATCAGCCCTAGGGCCTATACAAGCCTAGCCATAACAATTCCCTGGCTATTTCTTCCCACATTATTTACTTTCCTGGACCCCTGTCTAGCAGGGCGACTGACGTGATCCCTGGGGTGAATTTCCTTTCTCCCATCCAATCGTCAAGGTTCCTCTTGAAGAGGTCCAAAGAGGCACTCTGCTTGACATGTATGGGCAATCTATTCCAGAGTCTGGGGAGTCTCTGGGTCAGGAACCTATCCCTCCAGCATGTTTTGTTTATTGTGATGACAAGGTTTAGATCCTTGGAGCGTGTAGCTCTGAGGGATTGGGATTTCTTTAAGTGTAGCATGTCCAACAGCTCTGGGTTTGACATGGCCTTGTATGTTAAGCAGAGATCGCCTCTGAGTAGACGATATGCGTCAGAGTATAGCTGGAGTTTTTTAAGGCGGTCAGTGTAGGGCATCTGCTTTAGGCCTGTGATTATTTTAGTGAGGTATTTCTGAGGCCTTTCCAGTTGTTGCAGATGTCTTGAGAGGTACATACCAAATGGGGTGTTGTATTCTATAATGGGTCTAATGAGGGATGAGTACAGTGGGACAATGACCTCCTTTTTTCTGGATGAAAAGCCCTTCGTGATGAGGTGTGCCACATAGAAGGATTTCCTGACTGTTGTGGTGATGTGGTTATTGAAGGTGAGACCACTGTCCACCTGTGTCCCTAAGTCTCTTATCACACTTTCTGTGTTTAGTGTACTGCCACCTATATGGTAATTCATGGATACATGTTTTTTCCCAAAGGGGATAACAATACATTTCTTGGCATTGAGCTTGAGCCCATGGCTCTGGCACCAAGCATCTGTTTCTGTAAGGCCCTTTTGTAGAGTATCCACATCATTTGGGGATTTAATAATGGCTCCCAGTTTGCAGTCATCTGCAAACTTTGTTAGCCAGAGTCCCTTAGTGTTGACCTGTACTTCAGAGAAGTAGATGCCAAACAAGAGCGGCCACAGGACTGAACCCTGAGGTACTCCACTTGTCACTTGTCTAGAGCTGGATTTGGAGTCGGCTACTTTTACAGTGTGGGTTATATCAGTAAGCCATTTAGCAACCCATTGGGTGACAATGGATTAATGCCCAACTTAGTAAGTTTATCTATGATTCCAGAGTGGGGGATGGTGTCAAAGGCCTTGGCAAGGTCTAGATAGGCTGTGTGGACCACCTTACCCTTGTCCATGGCTCTGGAGACTGATTCAAAGAAGTCAATCAGGTTCAGAAGACAAGATCGGCCCTTCACAAACCCAAACTGGGTGGGGTCCAGTGTTTGAAGGTTGCCTATGTCTTTGTTTATAAGTTCCATGATAATACGCTCCATGGCCTTGCAGATAAGGCTTGTCAGACTGATGGGACGGTAGTTTCCGGGATCCAAGGTGGATCCCCCTTGTGGATTGGGATAACTGTAGCTCTGCGCCACTCAGTGGGCACAAAACCTGAGGTGAGGCTATGATTAAACATGACACTTAGGTGAGGTGCCAATTCATATTGTAGTTCATGTAGTACACAGCCCGGGATGTCATCTGGTCCCATGGATGCTGTATTCTTGGCTTTAGAGAGTGCGTTTT
Organism: Protopterus annectens; assembly: GCF_019279795.1. Taxonomy (NCBI): domain Eukaryota; kingdom Metazoa; phylum Chordata; order Ceratodontiformes; family Protopteridae; genus Protopterus; species Protopterus annectens. The sequence goes on from NC_056726.1 coordinate 1,218,137,192, forward strand.
GTACCTGTGTGGCCATTATTACTGGAATTTGGCAATCTTCCTGTATTGAGATGGGCCATTTAGGGGGTGAGAGGGGGGTGAAGTTGGCACTGAATCGATCTGCCAGGATATTGGCAATATCCTTGGATCAGTATATTTAATGCCATTCTGTTTTAGCTCAGAGCAGATCTGAGCATTGCCATTTAGATTCTTGACATAGTTATAGAATGCTTTGTGGTTGTCTTTGGAATCTTTGGCATTTTATTTTCGTAACTAGCTTTGGAGGATTTTATGAGGCATCTCAGTTTCTTACTGAGGCTAGTAAGGGAGTTTTTTGCATCCTGGGATTTTCCTCTTTTCTGCAAAAGTTTCTTCCTTTTGTTGTAAAGTTTGTTTATGGCAGGAGACCACCAGATTGGCTTCCTTTTTTTGGATGAGAGCATTTTGGTTCTATTTGGGATGGCACGATTCATGCATGAGTGGATGTGCTCGTACAGTGCCTTAGTGTAGGATTCAGCAGTTGAACTTTCAGTTCCCGTCTGCATGGGTGTCATGAAGTTTGTCACTTCTGACTTGAGTAGCATGAAGTTGGCTTTGGAGAAGTTTTTTTATGGTGGTTTCATTAGTGGGTAGAGGGGGAGGGATGTGGATGTTAAGGGTGATTAGCTTATGGTCAGACCTGACTAACAAGGGGGTGACCATAGGTATGGAGCATTGATTTCCCATGTTGATAATGACCAGGTCTAGGATATTGGAGCCCCTGGTGGGACTATGGATTAGTTGATCCAGGGCGTTGGAATCTATGAATTCCAAGAACCGTTGCACAAAGGTGTTGGAACATGAGTAGTTTTCCCAGTTAATGGCAGGGTAGTTAAAATCACCCAGTATTAGGGTGTTTGGTTCTATCTTAATATTTTCCAGTATGTTTAGAAAGGTGTAGTGAGAATCTTGGGGTATGGTGGGGGATCTGTAGCAAGCTACAATTTGGATTGCAGGATTAACATTATGGATTGTATTATTGTGGTAGTTTGGAGGAACATCATATGTTGTAGTTGGGGTTTTTGTGATGAGCTTTGCAGGTGAATGTTTTTATATGGAAGATTTTGAAGAGAAGTGAGACAAGAAACATTTCTGTTCTATTTGCTTTTCCTGAAAGTGAGGTCATGATTTTCCTGAGGACGAGACTGTAAGATGAGCTAACATATTTTACTTGTGAATGTATTGTTGATAACGTCGGACAGAGCAGTGGTTGTGTTGTCTCCTCACAGCAAAAGGTTCTCCAGTTCAATTCTTAGCTGGGGTGCCTTCTATGCAGAGTCTACATGTCCTCCCTGCATTCATGTGGATTTCCCCTGGGGACTTTGGTTTTCTGCCACGTTACATAGACATGCATCTGGAGCATTTCTCCCCAGGCCGCAGCTGAAAACTGGCTTTGTTCCAAGTCCGACTTTCCCAGTAAACAAATATTAAATAAAATTCTTGCAGGAGAATGCAACTATAATGGAAAGCCAATGTTCTAGTTAGGCTACAATAGCTTATTTGCCAGTGGTAGTGTGAAATTTTCTTGACCCAGAATAGTAAGGAATTTTCTTTTCCTGGTATTTTTGTATATGGGTTTGGAAATTAAGAATCTAGTTTAACCAGATACTGAGATATTTGAAGGAAGACAATGAATCAGTTAGTGTGTTTATTATAGTTTTGTATATTAAGGGTTAAAGGAGCTTTATCTAGTTTCTGGAGGATACCAAAATGCATAGTTTTATTTAAATGGTTTGATAGAACTTATGTTCATTTAATCAGTTGACAAGTGGGAGAAGGTAATTTTTGAGTTGTATTTGGATTATTGACTGAAAGGGGTCAGATATGATATTGAACATATGTAATTTTCTTATTAGAGGGTCGGTATTTAGTAGCAGCACAAAGATACCAATTTCAGCATTTATGTTCAAAGACAATACAATGGTAATTTGAATATCAGAAATGCAGTTGTATAGCAAGTCTAATAAAGAATTCAAACATTAAAGTATTTTATGGGATTATTGAGAAATTTGAATATAAAGAAACAATTAAGGTCAATGACAATAATAATAGTATATGCTCTTACAAATATAGTGAAGAGTGATAGTCTATTTGAGAGTATGATCCATTATGTGATGGTAGTACTGATAATAGTGGTTGACAATTGTAATTTAAAGATTAAAGTAAATAAGTGTACACAGTGTCAACATAATAAATATAAAAATAAAAACTTCTGTGCATCACCATTCAGTAAAAAAACAAGCTGGACAAATCCTTACCACTTTCATTCCTTTATTAGTAACAGGAAGTAAGACACTAAAATCCCCAACTTATATGAGAACCTTAAAAGTAATAAAACAATTATGTGATTGTAATCAGCCAATAGTCACAGGAGCAATCAAAACATCTGGTGTTTACTTTCAAATTGTTATATGTTAAGGAAACATAGTTGACCTATTTAAAAAAAATAATCAATTAAAATGAAATATAGTGAAAAGCAGTGAACTGACAGAAGGAACATTAACTAAACCATTTTAAGGCACACTTTCAATTCAAAGTCTCATTAAGGCTAGGCGATGAGTCTGCTTCCAATAATAATTGCCATTTAAGCTCACGGACCTCCAGAAGTGTGTCCACATCACCAAAAAATGAATTTACATGTTCCAGTACAAAAAAACTGAAACTTTAAAAACTCCTTGCAAAGACAGCTATGTTTATCAAGTGCATTTCTATGATCACCGGCTCTAGTAGCTGTGCAATGTTCTTTAATACGGGCTGAAAGTTTCCTTGAAGTTTTGCCAATGTAAAAACAGTTACAAACTGTGGAAACACATGCATAAACAACATTTGAAGTATTGCAGTCAAAATGTTTAGAAAAAGTAACTTTTTTATTACAGTGCGTGAATGTGAATGATGAACCAATGTAAATGAAAGCACAGGCTACAGATCTAGTGCATGAAAACATGCCTGGGGTCATATTTGTGTTAACTTGTAGCTCCAGCAGGAAGGAAGTATCCCTATTCTCAAAAGACAATCTTTTGAGAAGTTTATGTTCTTGAAAAGTGGATATCCTGTTAGTTTTGTTACGGAGATTTTACTTGAAGTTGTCAATAAAAGAGAAAGGGCTTTCTATTTACCTTTACTAGCAGAAGATTCAGGGCATCAGAGCCCTAATACTATTATTGACACAACTATTCAAGACACTAATTCAGGCATTAGTGATTATAGGACTTCCTTAGTGTTTTTTCTATTGATAGCATTGTAATAAAACAAGTATTAAATAAGAATTGGTCCATCCTAAGGCAACATAAAACTATTAGACCCTTCATTGACACAGTTCCAACCACAGTTTACAAGAAGGGTAGGAACCTGAAAATGTATTTGAGACAAAACAAAGTGGACCTAAGCATACATCTGGATATATGAACAAATGTGGTATGTGTCATTTTTGTAAATAAATTAAGGAAGGGGATACATTTACAATTAATAAAATTAATTTTAAAATTCATCACAGATGTAATTGTAACTCTGAAAGAGTGATTTATTGTACTGTTTGTAACCAATGTTGCTGTTTTTATATTGGTAAAACTGACAAGAAACTAAAAAAAATGTATTTATGAGCATCTATATGAGATCAAAACAAAAAAGTTAACCAATGCTTTGAGCAATCATATTTTGGACAATGAAGAACACGTTAAATTTTTTTTATAATACACATTATAAGAACAGACAGAGGTGGAGCCTAGTCCATATGTTTAGAGAAAAAAAAGAGCTTTACTGGCAGTTACATTTTGATGCATGTAACTGGCCAGGATTAAATGAGAACATTTCAATCAGCTCTCTTTTAAAGCTTAAAGCATTAGATAGATAAATTAACTAACTATATTGTGTTTATATATTCATGAAATACATTTTAAAAGCTGATTATTCAATAAATACATTTTTATATCATTTTATACATTCTACATATTTAGATTCTGTTTTTATAGCTAACAAACTAATTTTATATAGCATATTTATTATATACAATTTTCTTCTGCAGTTCAATGTTATGACTTTAATAGGGTGTGTCTTTTTGCATTTCATGATTATGACATTTTTGACCTGTCTTTATATTGTGGACTTTACAATTACATTGTATCTGATGAAGTTCTAGTGTTCTGTGATGAAAGCACTCATCTTCTTTGTATGTGGATTTAATAAAGAAGTGTTTTGCACTTGGACGACTGTTGGATCATTTCTTTTGGCTTGATTAAGCATTCTACAACTTCAGTGGGAACTGCAGCTGCCCTGTTTGGCTTTTGAGCAAGTTTTCTTTTTTGTATTTTCATTTTTCCAGTTGTTTGTAGGGCCAATGAGGACAGCCTTGCCTTATCTCCTCAACTATTGACCCAAAACCCTGACTATGGTATTTTGCAACAAGCAGTAACGGAACTTACTTCTGTAGTTTAGAACTTGGCTAAGAAAGTTGATTCTCTTTGTGCCATGCCCCCCCCCCCCGATGACGTCACACCTAACTCCTGCCTCAGCACAGAAGGCAACATGGCGGTTCCGTGTTTGTGGAATGTTTTAACTGCATCTAACCTTCCAAATACCTATCAAATGAGCGCTGGACACTCTAAAACATTATCGGCTGGTATTTCCAGCACTTTTACAAACTACATTCCCTGTGGACAGCGAAGCACCCATGGTACACAGGATTATAATGGTTCAACATCAGCATCTGTATTAAAAGACTGGTTATCTGCTTCCATTAACCTGAATCATGGACAATCAGCTAGGATACTCTTTTTGATGAGTTTGACTATTATCTAGCTAAAATCAAGCGTTTGCAATTAGACAGTGCTTATTTTTCTGAATGCATAAAAGAAAAGCTTGTACCTAAAGGGCTGCGCATGTGGAGTTACCCTAATGGTTTACAACCAGATTCTTCTTTATTCAAAGAACTTACTGCATTATTTGATCAGCATGGGATAGAAAATATGAATGTTATCATCAAACGTAATGAAGTTCTGATAAATGAATTGAGACTGTCTGATTTGGATAACAATATTAGTAGTCATATCCAATATAATGATTTTAAATATGAGCATGTACGTATTTTTAAGAGCATTGATGAAATGTGTTCCAATATAAAGGCATGTAAAGTGAAAAAACTAATTAGGGACAAACAACCCCCCCACACCCTCACAGAATTGGGTACTAAATTTTCTGCCCAAAATGAGACTTTTTGTAATGAATCTCAAGCTCAAACCTGTAATAATAGTTCAGATGAAGTTTTTTTAGACCAGGCAGAATTTCTTCCAATGAGATGCTCTGAGCGGCTAAAGAACAGAGCCTCTCCACAGGACAATCATTAAGCAGACAGGTACATACCTTCTCATCACCCCAACAATTGATGGGGGAAGGGAGGTCACTTGAACCGGGGAGGGAGTATTTTTTTACAATCGCACCAACAACGAGAAATAATTGATGTGGGCTCCCCTGGACATATTGATGTTTTTGGCACTACAGCTATTAACCATGACCATATTTTATCCCCCCGTAACATTATTACAAATTCTTTAGGTGATTTTAAAGTTTATAATTTTTCTAATGTTTTTATGGACACTTCCCACTGTGATATTTTTTGCTAAGGGTTTTACTTTTGTACCCCAACATAAGTGTAATGTAGCCACCACTTTGATAGATCTAAAATTATACACCCACAAGCTGAACGTAAAAGTTCTGTTTCAGAACTCGTTATCCAGTTTGTCAACCCCCTTGCCATTTCTAGCACTTATAATCCTCCAATGCATCCTATGATTTCTTTATTTGAGAGAATTTGCGAACTAGACATTCGTAATCTGTCCACCAGGTATAGGAGGAATATTGGAATTCATACTTAGGAGAGCACTACCATTAATGAAATCAAAGATGTGTTGGATAAAATTAGGATTATGAAACTGGACAAAGGGGGCAATGTTTTAATGAATTTAGATGATTATAACAATAAGATGCTATTCATTTTGAACAGTAAAGCTTATGCAAAATCTTCCATCAATGAATTGAATGGTGCTTACACTAAAATAAGGAGTGAACTACAAGATCTCTTAATAGAAGGTTCAGTTTTTATTGAAACTTTGAATTACCTATCTGTGTACATCCAAAAGTGTCTAATGTTTTGCTTACCTAAACTACACAAGAATTTAACACAACCACCCATGCGCCCCACAGTAGATGCTAAGGGATATATTACACACCCCTTGGCTAAACATCTAGACCACAAACTAAAACATTTTGTTTTTAATGAAATGTACATCTGTAAAGTTTCCTGGAGTTTTTTGGAATCTATTAACAAGATACCTTTTAAAGACACTTTTGTCTTTTTGACTATTGACATGAACTTTATTCTCACAGTGTTGGCCTTGATGGTTCAGTGAGTTCCTTTATGCAAAACAGTTGGTCATTTTGATGTATTACTTTATAATCATCTTATGGAAATTGTGTTGGAAAATAATTTTATTCTTTTCAACAACAATTTTTTTCTGCAACAAGAAGGGGTAGCTATGGGGTCGGCATGTGGTGGATTGTATGCCATTATAGTTGTGACACAATGGGAGAAGAAATTTCTTTTTCACTTGAGTTGTTATGGTTATATCAAGCATTATATTCAATATCTGGATGATATATTTATTTTATGAGATAGACCTGAGTTACTAATTAATTATTTTTTATGTTAATGCTATGACAGAATTTTTAAAGTTTACTTACACACATCATTTAGATGAAATGTCTTTTCTTTACATCTTCCTAGTTAAAGACTACCAGAATATGAAATTCATATCTATAATCTTCAGAAAAGAGACATATTCAAATTCTTTACTTCTCTATTCAAGTTCTCATCCATTGAAACAAAAAAAAGCTAGAGTGAAGGGACAATTTGTGCGTGCTGCATGGATGCTGTCAAATATGGAAGACTTTCTGTCTGAATGTGATACACCTAAGTTTATGTTCTTGAAAAGAGGATATCCTGTTAGTTTTGTTACAGAGATTTTACTTGAAGTTGCCAAAAAAGAGAGAGGGCTTTCTATTTACCTTTATTAGCAGAAGATTCAGGACATCAGAGCCCTAATACAATTATTGATACAGCTATTCAAGACACTAATTCAGGCATTAGTGACTATAGGGCGTCCTTAGTTAGTGTTTTTTCTTCTGATAGCATTGTAATAAAACAAATATTAAATAAGAATTGGTCCATCTTAAGGCAAGATAAAGCTATTAGACCCTTTAGTGACACAGTTCCAACCATAGTTTACACGAAGGGTAGGAACCTGAAAAATGTATTTGAAACAAAACAAAGTGGACCTAAGCATAGATCTGGATATATGAACAAATGCGGTATGTGTCACTTTTGTAAATACATTAAGGAAGGGGATACATTTACTATTAATAAAATTAATTTTAAAATTCATCATGGATGTAATTGTAACTCCAAAAGAGTGATTTATTGTGCTGTTTGTAACCAATGTTGTTGTTTTTATATTGGTAAAACTGACAGGAAACTAAAAAGATGTATTTATGAGCATCTATATGAGATCAAAACAAAAAAGTTAACCAATGCTTTGAACAAATATATTTTGGACAATGAAGAACACGTGTTAAATTTTTTTTGTAATAGACAGTATAAGAGCAGGGGTCCCATACAGAACTCTGACAGCTCACAATGCCGACACCCATATGGCCGATGTTCAGAATATCAACAATGGGGAAATGCTATCTTCCATTAGAGCGGAATGGAAACATTTCCATTCTTGCACTGTAGTGCGATCTCGGAGTTGGTATATTAAAGGTACGGGGGGTGTGAAGTTCTGGAGCTGTCGATATTGTGAGTGTCGACCATATGGAGTCGATCATATGGGTGACGGTGTTTTGGGCTGTCGGTGTTCTGTAGGTGATCCAAGAGCAGACATCCGAGGTGGAGCCTGGTCCATACTTTTAGAAAATAAGAGAGCTTTACTGGCAGTTACATTTTGATGCAGCTAACTGGCCAGGATTAAATGAGAACATTTCAATCAGCTCTCTTAAAACTTAAAGCATTAGATAGATAAATTAACTAACTATATTGTATTTATATAGGTTCATAGGTTCGTACTAGGCTATCTGCCCTAGGGCATTTATAAGCCTAGCCAGAGTGTATGTGGCTTACACCACCCCTTAGGATGAGAATACTACACCCTTTTAGGGTTTAGTTTACTATGCCTCTGTCTAGTAGTGACACAGAGATGACCCCCGGGGTAAACCTACAATCTCCCATCCACTCGTCGAGATTTCTCTTGAATAGAGTCAGTGAGGGGCTCTGCCTAACATGGACTGGGATTCTGTTCCAGAGTGTAGGGAGCCTCTGGGTTATGAATCTGTCCCTCCAGCACGTTCTATTTATTTCTGTGTTGAGGTTTAAGTCACTTGTTCTCGTGGCTCTGATGGATTTGGATTTTTTGAGGTGGAGCATGTCCATTAATTCAGGATTGGACATGGCCTTGTACGTCAGGCACAGATCACCTCTGAGTATTCATGAAATACATTTTAAAAGCTGATTATTCGATAAATACATTTTTATATTATATTTTATACATTTTTACATATTTATATTCTGTTTTTATAGCTAACAAAAATAATTTTATATAGCATATTTAATATATACAGTTTTCTTCTGTATTTCAATGTTATGACTTTAAGGGGGTGTGTCATTTTGCATTTCATGATTATGATGTTTTTCACATATCTTTATATTGTGGACTTCACAATTACATTGTATCTGATGTAGTTCTCATGTTCTGGTACGAAAGCGCTCATCTTTTTTGTATGTGGATGTAATGTGGATGTGTTTTGCACTTGGACGACTGCTGGGTCATTTCTTTTGGCTTGAAAAAACATTCTACAGCTTCAGTGGGAACTGCAGCTGCCCTGTTTGGCTTTTTTATTTTGGTGCTTTATTTATTTCTGAAGAAGTTCCTGTTACTAATAAAGGAATGAAAGTGCTAAGGATTTGTCCAGCATTTTTTACTGAATGGTGATGCACAGAATTTTGTATTTTTATGTTTATTCTTTCTTCTTAAGTGCGGTTTATTAGTTCAGTTTTGTTGGTTTAACATAATAAATATGTTATGCAGTGTGGACAGTTGAAATTGAGAAGAGGCAGAGTTCCTTGTATCTGGGGTAACAAAAGCAGAGACTGATTATGTTTTATTCTCTGGAAGTTTAAAAGAGAGAGGAAAAAAAACCAAGGAAGAAAGCAATAGCAGGATTTTCGGATTATTTGCCAGTGTGGGCTCTGATGGGGGAAGATGAGCTTATATTAGATTCAGAGAAGGGTAAATGCATTGAGAAGACTATAGGAATGATCATATTACTTCAAGATCTTTTAACTTTTCATTGGAGATGTGAGTGGTATTCAGTAATAGGTATATAAACAAGATTATGTAGAACTTGAGAAGGAAATGTGGGACAGAAAGAAGTAGATGTATGATATGTTAATATCTGAGTTTGATCAGTTATTGGGCTATAATAAATTGGAATGTTAAGGAAAGAAATATGAGCAGTGCAAGGACATTGCAGTTACATCTTAAAGGCAGTGTTATATTATAAATGGAAATGTAAGAATATATATGTATGAAGATTTAATAGTGGAAATGAGATATATGACAATATGAAAAGATAGGTAAATTTAGGAAAGTCATTTGAAACAATGTAATGCTGTGGTAAAAAAAAAAAAAAACAAATAGCTCACCAGAAGAACATGGAATTGGATATGAGCTTTACAAGAGAATGAAACTGAAAGACATTTTTTTACGGCAAGTACCAAATGAGTAGAGAAAAGATTGAGTGCAGATGCAGGAAATCTGCAGTGGCATACTGAAATGCTTCTGGGAAAAAGAATCAAAAAGATCTTAGTAATTCGTACACATTGACTTTATGTAAGTGCAATTGTAAAATATTAGTAATAATGCCTGTAAGTTTTAATGAAATTTTGAAGAATGTAATCAGAAGACATATATGGAATACAGGGTAGGCAAGTGAAAGATATGTTAGTAATAATAAAAGAAGTGATTGATAATTTACTGAGACTAGATAAGAAAAAAATAGTGGCATGAGATGTTGAAAAAAGCTGTCAGTGAAGTAAATCACAATCAGATATGGAATATTTTGAAAGCATATGTTTTCAAGGACAGCATATTCTTAATTAAAATCTGTCTGTGATCAGGGTTATGGCATTAGTAAATGAGTGGCTTGGAGAAACATGAGGAATAGTAAGGGTGTTGAGTGGAACTATTTTCATTAGTTATGCATCTGGTCAGTCTAGCACCATTCAGTAGCAAGAGTCTGAATGAGATATAGATTGACTATTTTAATTTATGCTAATAAAACACAAACTGGATAAAATAAGCAATTGTAGATGTAAAGCATAGTTTAGATATGGTTTGGGTAAAAGTTAAATGACTAAAAGATGGATCGGGGACTATGTTAACATTGGAGAGATTTATTTTCAGTAAGTAGAGTATGAAGTATCGGGGTTATGTTTGCTTTAAAAAGATGCAATTCCAAGAAAATTGGGTGACATATTTTAGGGAGTTGAATATTTCTGGAAGTTTTAAAAGGTTTATATTACTAAAATAAATCTTATTTAGTTAATTAATTTATTCCGGGCAAACAATTGTATGGCAAGTATGTGTGTGTGTGTTTTTGCTAAAGAAGGAGACGGAGTTAGCTCATAGGAAGTGACTAGGATAACTGCTCAAGAGTCCTTACAGTTCTAGCCAGTTTTACCCAATTTTATATCTCTACAGGAAAGATAAGAAGGGTCAGCAAGTGATGTTCTGACAGTTTTTACAAACTGCCTTTATTCATAAGGGCCATAGGTACAACCCCCAGAGTGAATTTGTGATTTCCCATCCATCGGCCAAGATTGTGCTTGAAGATGGTCAGGGAAGGGCTCTGATTCACAAGAATAGGAAGCCTATTCTGGAGGAGGGACAGTCTCTGTGATACATATCTGTCTCTCCAGCATGATCTATTCATGCTAGAGATCATGTTTAGATCCTTGGAGTGGGTAACCATTGGGCAGTTATTTTCACTATTATGCAACATTTCTATCAGGACTGGGTCAGAGATTACCTTGTAGGTCAGGCATAGATCATCCCTCAGTAATTGGTAGGAAACTGAATACAGTGATAGTACTTTTAATTGGTCTGCATATGACATGTTGGTCATACTCTTTTTTTTTTTTTTTTTTTTTTTTTGGTAAGAAATCTCTCAAGATGCTCTAACTGTTGCAGGTGCCTGGTGAGGTACACGCCAAAGGCTACATTGTACTCAATTATTGGTTTGAGGAACAAGTACAGTGGCACTATGGCATCCTTGGATCTGGATGCCATGCCCTTACCTATAAGCTGAATCACATAGAAGGATTTCCTCACCACCATGGACACATGGTGGTCAAAGTTCAGATGACTATCTATGAGTACCCAGATCTCTCACCACTGAGTCCACTTTTAGGGGGGTACTGTCAGTGTTGTAATTTGCAGGGATATTTGATTTCCCAAAGGGTATTATTACGTATTTCTTTGCATTTAGTTTGAGGCCATGGCTCTGACACCAGTTATTAGTCTGCATCTGCAGTCATCAGCAAACTTGGTCAGCCAGAGGCCATCTACATTTGCTTTGACATCTAAGAAGTGAAATTATTTTTTTTTCACAGATCTGGGGTCATTGTTCAAATCATGTCCAAAGAGGAGTATTATATAATTCTGAAGAAGATGGATGATTGGAATTGATTAACTTTATTTTAATGTGATTACATCTTTTGGGGTTCAGTAGAAAGCTAGGTTTAAGTCAGAGTAATAATTGCCATTTAAGCTCACAAACCTCCAGAAGTGTGTCCACATCACCAAAAAATGAATTTACATGCTCCAGTACAACAAAACTGAAACTTTAAAAACTCATTGCAAAGACAGCTATGTTTAGCAAGTGCATTTCTCTGATCACCAGCTCTAGTAGCTGCGCAATGTTCTTTAATACGGGCTGAAAGTTTCCTTGAAGTTTTGCCAATGTAAAAACAGTTTTGAATTTTATGGGACATTTTGCATTGAATAAGTATCCTAGTAAGACTATCATAAAGTATAAATGCATGGAAGACAGAAATGTAATATATGTTTAACAGAGAAGAAACCGGGGCAAATATTTCTATAGTGTTAAGAGAGTGGGTTTTGGAATAGAGATAATAAGGAATGAAATCATTTATTTTTGAAAAAAAAATATCTGGAAATGAATGCATATGGACCATTTAAAGATGTAACTGGATTGAGAAGTCGATGGAATAGACAAACCCTAGGACTCATGAATAAGCCTAAAAGATGTTTACATGTTAGTGAGATAAGCAGCAGTGCTAATCACATATGCATGCTGCTCCTCATGCTTACATGGATACAAGCACATTTTCATGGCCAGCAACAGTGTTGGTGGCCACAGAAACGTGAGTAGCATGAGCACACACAGTAAACAAGCCTGCCTATGGGTAAACCTGTTAAGCATGCTCACATAGACAGCCCGAAGAGCTACATGGGGTAGATAATACTAGCTGTACAAGGTAGGAAAACCATGCTGTGTGCAATGTGCACAAAAGTCAAGCATATGAATACAGAAATAAGTAAGAGTGGAGGGTAAACGACAAGGGCAACTACAATGGATGGGTTACCAGACAGAAAAAGTGCTACTAAGGACAGTGTGCACAGAAATCAAAGAGATGTAAACAGAAATATGTAAGAAGGGAGGAAAAATGTTCAAACTGTAGTCAAGATAACTGATTTAAAGGTGCTTATGTCATAAAGACAATTTTGTGATAAACTTGTGCAATATGTATGTCATAATAATTAATGGTGGTCACACTTCCTGAGCAAATAAAGGTAAATAAAATCAGACATGATATTACAGGACGAGACAGTTACACAAATTAACATTGTAGTAGAGGGGATTACATAAGATATGAATGTCATTAACATGCTGAGTTGGGATAACAGCAAGGACAGTACATATATTATGGGATATTTGCAAAATGTGCATTTCATCAGTATAACATTTTGTAAAATGCAAACGACTCAGAAGCCACAGTCTCCTTTTGCAAGAATTTAACCCATCCCATCAATGTTACCACTTAGCTGTGTATTAACTGTGTACACCACAGAAATTAGATGCAACACATGGAAGAGGAGGATCACAGTTAAAGGGAATTATGCACTTTAATATTTTAATGGTTATGCATCCTATACGTAGGTGTGTGTAGTGTTAAAAATGTGGGAGCAGAGTGTGATATATGTAAAACCCTTGCATAAGGCACTCCTGTCTGACACAGGTATTGTGCAGACAGATAAGATCAGATGCAAGTACCACGCTATGATGCAATGTATTCCACAAAACTGTATATCGTTGGCATCTGCCACAGGAGGTTGCAATGGATATTGTCACAAACAACTAAAATTAATGTGTGAATTAAGAATGAATCCCTGATAATGAAAGTCATATCAGCATGTCAGTCTGATGGCAATGAAATGAGTATGCTCATGTGCAGACAATTGTGATCAGTCCTGTATCAGTGTTCCTTGGTCAAGGAAGGTTTCTCTGTATTTTTGTATATATACCACCCAAAAACTAGAGCACACTTATGTACACCGTAGTACTCAATGCATGTTTCTCAGCAGCACTCTAACCATGACATTGGCAGAACAAATGTCTGCTTCCATGAAATCCAAGCTATTTTCATGTGTTCATGCAAAATATTAAGGGATAATACTGATGTGATGTAATGGTTATTGGGTGATGCCAGTATATTCACACTAATGATTCCCTATACTAGAATTGAACATCAAGCTGTACAACTCCTCCAACTAACAATATGGCTATTAATCGCATGCTCCACAGTGGAACTGCCATTACAGCTGTTGAGCTCCACCTATGTGAAGTCATTCAATCAGCTATACTTTATTTGCCCATAATTTTTATCTGCTAAAATAGATGGGGGCGGCCTCTGCCACTCTCTCTCTCTCTCTATATATATATATATATATATATATATATATATATATATACAGTAGAATTGGGGGGGGGTCATTCCTGCAGAACAGTTAAGCACACAAATGCTTGCAATCACTCAGTGCTAGTTTGTAACACTTGATTACGTGTTGAGAAATTCAACATCATAGTAGGATCAATGAATGTACCATGGTATAAGTGCATCATCAGTTGACATATGTGTGATCATGTGAGAATATTACAGCATGTGTATGAATCAAGGAATATGTGTCCCTATATTTACTTAGAAATAATCTTGCTGTATGTCAGACAACATTGCCTTATCTTAGGTATACCCAATCACACCTGTGGTCCCTTCCTGTTGTCATTGTGATGGTAGTACAGCAATTGTACAATGTGGATATAACCCCTTATTGGAACACATGCCTTATTTAGACAACAACATACATTACATCATCTCATGTTCTCAGTCCTGAGAAGGCACCTCAACTGGTTTGCAATGACAATCTATTCAAATGACAGCATCAGTTTTCAATACAGTTTTTCAAAAGGAAATTTAGAATAAACTCTTGTAAGAGGGAAAAACATCTACACATGAAATTAGTACATGTAGGTAGCAACATGTACACTGATGTAGTACATCATGATGATCACTTCATGATCATCACTGATGTAAGAAGTAGTGATATCGGGATTTGAACTATATACCCAACATCACAATTTCCTGAAACGTAAGCGCAACTAGAGATTTCTTTTACAACTGTGACACTGCATATTTCAGTGGATGGCATCACCACTGTGTATTACCTTGATGTTTCTGCTAAAAAAGTGGTCACAAGTACACACACACACGCACACACACACACACTGTACAGATATGCCTCATATATGTATTTGCAGTCAATTCTGCACAGTGAGGGGAAGAAACACACATTCACAGAAGGCAGCCATTCCTGTATTTGAACTCCCTACCTATCTACTGATTCAGTCTACACAAAAGTGCATTATAGGCATGAACCACAGAAACAATTTGACTGCATTTGAGACACACTATGTCTTTGAAGGCATGACATCAGCTGTATCATGCAAAGAAGATATGTTTCAAAAACTGATATCTATAGCTATGTGGAATTCTAAATGTTGTCAGTACTAAGACACTGTTGTTTACATTCACAGACACACACACTGTCAGGAGATTCTCACTAATGTATTAAAACTCCATACCTATTTACTAACACAATCTATATGCAAGTGTATTATATGAACATGCCACAGAAATGTGGCTGCACATAGGTTCATAGGTTCATACTAGGCTATCTGCCCTGGGGCATTTATAAGCCTAGCCCGATTGTGTTTGGCTTACGCCATCCCTTGATTTGAGTATACTGTGCCCTTTTTAAAGTTTAGTTTACTGTGCCTCTGTCTAATAGTGACACGGAAGTAATCCCTGGGACAAACCTACGATCCCCCATCCACTCATCAAGATTCTTCTTGAAGAGAGTCAGTGAGGTGCTCTGCCTAACATGAATTGGAATTCTATTCCAGAGCGAAGGGAGCCTCTGGGTTATGAATCTGTCCCTCCAGCATGTTCTATTTATTTCTGTGCTGAGGTTCAGGTCCCTCGAGCGTGTGGCTCTAAGGGATTTAGATTTACTGAGGCGGAGCATGTCCATTAATTCTGGGTTGGACATAGCTTTATATGTCGGGCATAGATCGCCTCGAAGTAGGCGGTATGCAACTGAGTAGAGCTGGAGTTTTTTTAACCGAGCAGCATATGGCATCTATTTGAGTCCCTTGATCCTCCTGGTGAGGTACTTTTGGGGTCTTTCTAATTGCTGCAGGTGTCGGGTAAGGTACATCCCAAAGGGGGCATTGTATTCTATGATGGGCCTGATGAGGGATGAATAAAGGGGCACAATTACCTCTCTTGATCTAGATGTGAATCCTTTCATGATGAGGTGGGCTATGTAGAAGGTCTTTCTAACCACTTTGGCAATGTGGTTGTCAAAGGAGAGATTGCTATCAACTTGGGTCCCCAGATCCCTAATTACTTTCTCTGTACTTAATGGGTTACCACCTATGTGGTAATTTGTGGGCACATTGTTTTTACCAAAGGGTATGACTATACACTTTTGGGCATTTAGCTTTAGACCATGGCTCTGGCACCAGTTATCCGTCTCTGCGAGACCTTTTTGAAGGATGTTTGTGTCAGCTGGAGAGTCGATTATGGCGCCCAGTTTGCAGTCATCTGCGAACTTGATGAGCCATAGTCCTCCCACGTTGGCCTGTACCTCAGAAAAGTAAATACCGAACAAGAGAGGTCCCAGGACAGAACCTTGTGGGATGCCACTTGTGACCAGTTTCGAGTCTGACATGGCTCCAGCAACTCTGACTCTGTGGGTTCTGTCTTTGAGCCAGTTTGCGACCCATCTTTTGACATAGGGGTTTATATTTAGGCTGGATAGCTTATCTATGATGCCCGAGTGGGGTATTGTGTCAAATGCCTTTGCGAGGTCCAGATAGGCTGTGTGGACTACCTTCCCTTCATCTATGGCCTTGGTGACTGTTTCAAAGAAGTCGACCAGGTTCAAAAGGCAGGATCTGCCCTTGACGAAGCCAAATTGGGTAGGATCTAGTGTCTGTAGGTCCCCACTGTCTTTGTTTATGAGTTCCATGATGATCCTCTCAATAGCCTTGCATACTAGGCTAGTCAGGCTTATGGGGCGATAGTTTCCAGGGTCCGCAGAGGTGCCACCTTTGTGGAGTGGGACCACTGTTGCTGTACGCCATTCTTTGGGCACATATCCTGTAGTGAGGCTGAGATTGTACAGCAGTTGTACTTGAGGGATTAGTTCTTCTTGGAGTTCATGTAGGACGCAACCTGGGACGCCATCTGGTCCCATGGAAGCAGTGTTTTTTGCTTTGGTGAGGGCGGCCTTCACCTGAGCATCAGAGATGTTTGGGAGGCTGCACTCTGCTGGGATAGATACTTGCTTTTTTGGGGGGGAGGGGGTGGAGAAGTTTGCACTGAACCTGTCTGCCAGGATATTGGCGATGTCTGTGGGTTCAGTGTATTTTTTGTCATTTAGAATCAACTCAGAACAAGTCTGGGAGTTGCATCCCAGGTTCCTAACATAACTGAAAAAAGCCTTATGATTGTCTTTAGTGTCCTGTGCAATTTTTCTCTCGAAGCTGGCCTTGGAGGATTTTATGAGGGATCGTAATTTTTTGCTAGTACTGATGAGAGATGCCTTCCCTTTTAAGGATTTTGCTCTATCATGTAGTAGCTTCCTCCTTCTGTTGTACAGTTTATTTATGGCTGGGGTCCACCAGACTGGACGCCTGCCTTTGGATGATTGGGTCTTGATTTTGTTTGGGATATCATGATCCATGCAGTCCTGGAGATGTCCGTAGAATACGTTTATATAGGATTCTGCAGTTTGTGCCGTAGTTTCCACTGGCCCTGGGGCCTTGAAGGATTCCACTTCAGTTTTGAGAAGTGTGAAGTTCGCTTTTGAGAAGTTTTTCACTGTGGTTTTCTGGGCTGGGGGTGGGGTCAGGATGTGGATATCCAGTGAAATTAATTTATGGTCTGATCTTACCAATGAGGGATATACTTCTGGTATGGAGCATAGAGTCCCCATGTTGGTAATGATCAGGTCTAGTATGTTTGCCCCTCTTGTGGGAGTGGTGACTAGTTGTTCCATAGCATTTGAGTTTATAAATTCCAGCAACCTTTGGGCTAAGGTGCTGGGGCTTGAGTAATGCTCCCAGTCTATGTTTGGGTAGTTGAAGTCGCCCAATATAATGGTGTTCAGAGAGATCTTAGTGTTCTCCAATGTTTTCAGGAAAGCCAAGTGGGATTCCTGACTTTGAGAGGGTGGTCTGTAGGATGCTATAAACTGAAAAGCAGTCTTGCCCACTGTCAGTTGCACATGGATGGTCTCCGATACTTCGTGCACTGCCACTAACCTGGAGGTATGGATATCCTTGATAAATATGGAAACTCCCCCTCCTTTTGTGGTTCGGTCCGGGTTTTGGGGCCAAAAGCATGATATGAGGTATAACCTGGTAGTGCTGGGGTGCTCTCTGGAGCCTTGAACCAGGTTTCTGTCACTGCACAGATATCGATGTTCTCCATACTGAGGAGAGCTTCGAGTGCATGCATCTTGAGGTTAAGACTTCTGGCGTTTAGCAGCATTACCCTTAGTTTCTTGTTCCTTGTGCTGTCTATGGAGGTGGGTTTGACTTTTGAGCCTTGCCTAAAAAGGCACTATGGGGGTGGCAAGAGCCTTTGCCAATATCCGAAAGCCCAGGGGTGACAGGTGCAAGCCGTCTCTAGTGAAGCAACGTGGCTTGTCGAGCATGTCATCCCAGGCTGACAGACACTGGATCCCCTTTGAATGACACCAAAATTTTAGCCAATTGTTAAAATCGATCATTTTGTCTTTATACTGTGGCATCCTTCTAGGTGAGGGTAAGATGCTGCTCAAGGTCAGGGTCATACCGGCCTGGGCTACATGATCAGAGAGCTCCTCTATGTCTCTTTTCATGTAGTCCAGGGAGGTACGTCTCAGGTCATTCACGCCACCATGTACAATGACTGAGTCATATTTGTATTTGCTTTGGAGTGACCTGAGTGCTTGCGTTATGTGGCGGATCCTAGCACCCGACAGGCAGCTCACTGTGACCTTCTCTTTTTCAGCCTGGTGAGCGGGACATCAGTGTGTCTGACAATAGAGTCACCTATTACAAGGGTATCAGGTGTGTTATTCAGCCTTAAGGGCTGTGACTGCTTGGCACAATGACTT
The DNA here is from genome assembly GCF_019279795.1 of Protopterus annectens. Classification (NCBI taxonomy): domain Eukaryota; kingdom Metazoa; phylum Chordata; order Ceratodontiformes; family Protopteridae; genus Protopterus; species Protopterus annectens. The sequence goes on from NC_056726.1 coordinate 1,218,156,064, forward strand.
TGTGTGCTATGTGTTGTACGTGTTTTGTTTTGGGGTAGCGTTTGCTTGGATGTCTGCTTTGGAGGTCTCTGTTGCTTAGGTAGATTTTTATTTAGAGCCTCCAAGTATGTTTTTGTGTTTTTATGTGTTTGGTTCGCTGTTGTGGTGGGACTATGTGATACTGGAATTGTGTTATGTGAGGTTACCTTCTCCTCCTGACTGGTTACACCAGTTTTGAGATGAGAGAGCTCACCCTCCAGTTTGGCTATATGGTTGCATCTCTCACATATATTTGAACCTGTTTGGAGGAGGAGAGGGTTGTCTGTGTACATGAGACAGTTGTAACATTGCCTCAAAATTCCCAGATTCACCAGCTGGACTGGAGAGGAAACCATTGACTGACCTTTGGACATGCTATAGTAATATAGGGAACTGAATTAAAATGGACCAATAGGGGACAAGGTAATCGTAGAGAGTATAAGAGTAAGTAGTGCTTATGGTTTATTAGTGCTAACTTGTAAGATTACTTATTTGGACCAGTGAGGGGCCTTAGAATGAGAATATGGTGTTTAATTTGAGAGATAGAGCAGTTCTAAGGGAAAAAGTGAAGAGCAGACTTTGTGGAGCCAGGAATAGTTTAAACCCAATTAGGCGGCGCTGCCCGATGTTGCGCTATGCGCAAAACCGCGCAAAAGAGGGTTTTAAGAGAGGGAGATCAAGGAGTTTGGAATTGACCCAAAATGGCCAATAAAACTACAGTTTCAAGGCAGTAGTCACTCCCACAGGGGCAGGCAGGCTGCTCAATGTTTATTACTGCCACTGATGAACACAGAGACTTCCCTTTAGCCCAAGCAAACAATGGCCTCCAAGAAACTTACAAACAGTTTAGAACAGCAAATCTGTAACTGAACTTTTTTAAATCTCAGAAAAGTGGGAAAAAAGCAAGATTTTTTTGTTTTTTTTAAGGAAAGCAGAGGTTCACAAGTATCAACAAGTTAGAACAGTGCAGTAAATGACTCCACACTTGAGTGCTAGGCCAGAGACAGATAAAATGCAAGTTTTAAGAAAAAAAACGATTTTAAAAATAAGTGCAGGCAGGAAATTCAGTAATCGGCTCTAGGTTGTGTTCTAAATACAGTTACCAACACAGAAATCAAGTTTAACAAGCCAGAAAATGCTCAAATGTAGACAGCAATGCAGTAAAACTTAACAAATAATCTGAAGCAAAATACTTAAAATCTCAAAAGTGGCTCCTTTCTTCTCTCAGCGTTTTCTCCTCTTGGTGGGTGCTTCACCAACAGCTAACAAGTCCAAAAAGACGCCAAAACCACGAGGCAATCTGGTTTTAAGAGAGGGAGATCAAGGAGTTTGGAATTGACCCAAAATGGCCAATAAAACTACAGTTTCAAGGCAGTAACCATTCCCACAGGGGCAGGCAGGCTGCTCAATGTTTATCACTGCCACTGATGAACACAGAGACTTCCCTTTAGCCCAAGCAAACAATGGCCTCCAAGAAACTTACAAACAGTTCAGAACAGCAAATCTGTAACTGAACTTTTTTAAATCTCAGAAAAGTGGGAAAAAAGCAAGATTTTTTGTTTTTTTTAAAGAAAGCAGAGGTTCACAAGTATCAACAAGTTAGAACAGTGCAGTAAATGACCCCACACTTGGGTGCTAGGCAACACTACATCTTTGAAAGGATGACATCAGCTGTGTCATTGCAAAAGAGGTGTGTATGCAAAAATTACTTCTACAGCTGTGCAGAATTCTAAATGCTGTCAGTACTAAGAGGCATAAGACACTCCTACATCCATTTACATTCACACACACAGACACTGTCAGGAGAGTCTCACTGCTGTACTTGAACTCATTACATATCTACTGACACAGTCTACATGCAAGTGCATTATAGGCATGTGCCATGGGAGAGGTCTGACTTTAGTTGCGTGGGAGTGCATTACCGAATGATGATCTCATCAGTGTGTTGCAGACACTATGCATTTGTGGACAGAATGAAGAGAGGATGTGGGATTGATCTGGCCATGTAAGTATTTCTCATGAGTAGGAGTCAAATAATCACAGCTGTGGAATTAATCTTCCATTGATTCTATGAATCCACCACCACACACAAATTGACTGTTGTGAGAACACCACAAATAATGAAAGTGCCACTTCAGAAGTTCAACTTCTACAGTGTGATAGTGCACTTTATAGGGGATGCCATCAGCATCGTGTTGCAGAGAAGATGTTGAGAGAAGGGTCTGACATTGATTTGGACTCACCCCACACTGTAAAAGTTTCTCCAGACTACTATTTCAGTGAGGCCAACAGTACACAAGGTCATATTTACATGACTCTATACACAACCCACATACACACACGTTAACTACTGTGAGATTAGAACCCCTTGCCTATCTATTTTCACAATCTGGAAGACATAGTACTTAATGCAAGTGTCATCACAGAAGTTTGACTTAAAGTGTGAGAGTGCACTTTATAGATAATAAAATCAGCTTTGTGTTGCAGAGAAAATGATGGGAGAAGGGTCCGACACTGATGTGGACTCACCCTGCAGTGTAAATGTTTATCCAGACTACTATTTCAGTGAGGCCAGCAGTATGAAATGGAATATTTACACAATTTTATACTCAACCCACGCACACAAGTTGACTGCTGTGAAATTAGAACCCCTACCTATCTAGTAATACAATCTAGAAGATACAGTATTTACTGCAAACACCAACAAAAAGTCTGACTTCTGTAGTGTGATAGTGGAGTGTAGATAGGATTAGTTTCTCATTCTGTACCATAGAAGATATTGTGATGTTGAAATTTTTGTGCAAAGACATATTTGTTGATTTGAAGGAGTAAGTGTGATCTTATGATCAATAATAAATACATACTGCTGACTTAAGTCAGCTATATTTTCATTAATGTATATTGCAGGACTGAGAATGACATGTATCTGTGTTGCAGAGTGGATAAGAGTTGTTCACCGTAGCTGTTAGCTGAGATATATAAGTATCCTGTTTTATTTATACAGATTATTGTTTTTAACAATTAATATATATATATCACTTTTATTGTCTGCTTTTTAGTCTTCAAGTGTATTTTATTGCTATTAACTAATCTGCACAAGTAACTGATTTGTCTGCAGTCAAAAGCATTCTGTATCTTTACAAATCTTTATCTGTTTGTGCTTTCTCTAGTGCTACTGTCTGTAGGCTATTGTTTGTAGCTGAAGCCTCTCTTCAACTTTGCTAGATTGTGTTAATAGTCTGCTGAGTGGGGACTGGTTCTTTTGTGTTCTTGTAAAAAAAAGTTGGTCTTCTGGTATTTAAGCCCTAACTTTGATAGGGTTTCTGTCTATACACACTGAGCAGAGTGGATAAGAGTTACCGCAGCTGTTAGCTGAGATATATAAGTATCCTGTTTTTTTTTTCGATTATTTATACAGATTATTGTTTTTAACAATTAATATATAGCACTTTTATTGTCTGCTTTTTAGTCTTCAAGTGTATTTTATTGCTATTAACTAATCTGCACAAGTAACTGATTTGTCTGCAGTCAAAAGCATTCTGTATCTTTACAAATCTTTATCTGTTTGTGCTTTCTCTAGTGCTACTGTCTGTAGGCTATTGTCCCCACCCTCCCTCCCAGTTGGTGTCTTGCTCTTATACTTGGTGGCTTTGCAGTTGCCCACTCCTACTGTAAATCTGATCTGTGACACTCCTCCCAGTCTAGTGTCATTAGCTCATTGCCTTAATATTGCTACAACTCAAGTGCTCTAGGTTGCACTGCATCTAAAGTGTTTGTGTGTTTTAGCTGCTTTTCTGTATATATAGACTTCTCTGTTTCTTTAACTAAATAAGCTCTGCAAAGTTGTTTTATTGCATTCCTGCCTGTATTTCTGAGTTTTTTGTACTTTTGAAGTTTGTTTTTGCTTAGTTTAACTGGTAGGCTACACACTCAAGTGCGCTAGCTGAATTAAATCATTTACTGTGTTTCTGTACCTAATTTCTGCTACTTTGTAAAAAAAAAAAAATCCTTGTTTCCCACCTTTACTGAACTAGAATAGTCCAGTCTTCAGGTATTGCTGATCTCTGGGCTGTGTCATAGTTCCTGTGTTGCCCATATCCTTATTTGTTCACCAGTGAGAGTGGGGAGCTCTGAGCAGCCTATCTGTCCCTTGAGGAGTGGTTCCAGCCCAGTGACCTGTAGCTTATTGGCCGTTTTGGGCCATTTCCTATCTCTTTCTAACCCCTTGCTTTAAAGCCAGCTTTAGCGCGCTTTTGCACTTGTAATTTAAAGTTTGTCCTGTTTGTTGCATTTACCTGTTGAGGCTACACACTCAAGTGCGCTAGCCTGTGTTACATATTTATTGCATTTTTCTGCTGTTTGTTGCAAAAAAAAAATTATCATTGTTTCCTATCTTTCCTGACCTAGAGTAGTCCAAATACAGGCTTTGCTGTATTCTGGACTTTTGGAAAGTTCCTGTGTTGCCCATTTCCTTTCTTGGATAAAGGGAGGCTTCTCTGTTCACCAGAGGCAGTGGGGAGCTTAGGGCAGCCTATCTATCCCTGGAGGAGTGTTCCCAGCACAAGAATCTGGTAGTCTATTGGCCGTTTTGGGCCAATTTCTAGCTCGTTCAAGTCTCCCTGTATAAAACCCACTTTGGCGTGGTTTGTGCGCTTGTTACTACTCAGCCAAGCTCCTCATGGTCCTGCAGAGTGGTGCCAGCAGCAGAGAGGCTAAAAGAGCGACTGCTAACCTGATAAGTGTTTTTTTCCTGCTACTACCTGGGCGACTGTCCAATCTAGCTAAACTGCAAGTATTTCTGCTTCTTGAACTGTTTTAAACTGTTTAAAGTTGTTTTTTGCACCTGCACTTTTAAAGTTTGCCCTGTTTGTTGCATTTACCTGTTGAGGATACACACTCAAGTGCGCTAGCCTGTGTTACATATTTATTGCACTTTCCTGCTGTTTGTTGCAAAAAAGAAAAAAAAAAATAAAGAAAAAAATTATCCTTGTTTCCCAACTTTCCTGACCTAGAGTAGTCCAAATACAGGCTTTGCTGTATTCTGGACTTTTGGAAAGTTCCTGTTTTGCCCATTTCCTTTCTTGGATAAAGGGAGGCTTCTTTGTTCACCCGTGGCAGTGGGGAGCTTGGAACAGCCTATCTATCCCTGGAGGAGTGTTCCCAGCACAAGAATCTGGTAGTCTATTGGCCATTTTGGGCCAATTTCTAGCTTTTTCAAGTCCCCCTGTATAAAACCCACTTTGGCGTGGTTTTTGCGCTTGTTACTACTCAGCCAAGCTCCTTGTGGTCCTGCAGAGTAGTGCTAGCAGCAGAGAGGCTAAAAGAGCGACTGCTAACCTGATAAAAGTGTTTGTTTTCCTGCTACTACCTGGGCGACTGTCCGATCTAGCTAAACTGGAAGTATTTCTGCTTCTTGAACTGTTTTAAACTGTTTAAAGTTGTTTTTGCACCTGCACTTTTAAAGTTTGTCCTGTTTGTTGCTTTTACCTGTTGAGGCTACACACTCAAGTGCGCTAGCCTGTGTTACATATTTATTGCATTTTCCTGCTGTTTGTTGCAAAAAAAAAATTATCCTTGTTTCCTGTCTTTCCTGACCTAGAGTAGTCCAAATACAGGCTTTGCTGTATTCTGGACTTTTGGAAAGTTCCTGTGTTGCCCATTTCCTTTTTAGATAAAGGGAGGCTTCTTTGTTCACCAGTGGCAGTGGGGAGCTTGGAGCAGTCTATCTATCCCTGGAGGAGTGTTCCCAGCACAAGAATCTGGTAGTCTATTGGCAGTTTTGGGCCAATTTCTAGCTCTTTCAAGTCCCCCTGTATAAAAGCCGCTTTATCGCGGCTTTCCACGATTTTGCACATAGCGCAGCGCCACTTAATTGGGTTTAAACCATTCTCGGCTCCACAAGGTCTGCTCTTCACTTTTTCCCTTAGAACTGATCTAGTTCTCATAATAAACACCCTATTCCCACTCTAAAGCCTGGCACTTGCTCACTAAAGCAATTATATACATCAGCACTAAAAAATTAAAAGCACTACACCCTCACAAACTCCCCTTGAGTACTTTGTTCCCCATTGGCCCTTTTTTCAATTATAAAGGAATTCCCAATACTATTCTAGCATGTCCAAAGGTCAGTTGTCAGTCTCCTCTCCGGTCCAGCTGGTGAATCTTGAGGCAATGTTACAACTGCCTCATGTACACAGACAACCCTCTCCTCCTCCCAACAAATTCCAACACATGTGAGAGATGCAACCATATAGCCAAACTGGAGGCTAAGCTCTCTCAACTCAGTACTGGCATAACCAGTCAGGAAGAGAAGGAAACCACACTCACTACAATTCCAGTCTCACATAGACCTACCATGACAGCAAACCAAACACATAAACACACAAAAACATACCTGGAGGCTCTAAATAAAAATCTGCCTAAGCAGCAGAGATCTCCAAAGCAGACACCCAAGCAACCACTACCCCAAAACAAAACACGTGCAACACATAGCTCACAAAGCCAGTGTGCCGAACAGTCACAGCCCTTAAGGCTAAACAACACACCTGATACACTTGTAATAGTTTACTCTATCATCAGGCACACTGACGTCCCGCTCACCAGGCTGAACAAGAAGGTCACGGTGAGCTGCCTGTCAGGCGCTAGGATCCGCCACATAACACAATCACTCAGGTCACTCCAAGGCAAGTACAAATATGACTCAGTCATTGTCCATGCTGGTGTGAATGACCTGAGACGTACCTCCCTGGACTACATGAAAAGAGACATAGAGGAGCTCTCTGAGCATGTAGCCCAGGCCAGTATGACCCTGACCTTGAGTAGCATCTTATCCTTACCAAGAATGATGCCACAATATGAAGACAAGATGATCAATTTCAACAATTGGCTTAAGTATTGGTGTCATTCAAAGGGGATCCAATGCCTGTCTGCCTGGGATGACATGCTCGACAAGCCACGATGCTTCGCTAGGGATGGCTTGCACCTGTCACCCCTGGGATTTCGGATATTGGCAAAGGCTCTTGCCACCCCCATAGTGCCTTTTTTAGGCAAGGCTCAAAAGACAAACCCACCTCCATAGGTATCACAAGGGATAAGAAACTAAGAGTAATGCTACTCAACACCAGAAGTCTAAACCTCAAGATGCATGCACTCGAAACTCTCCTTAGCATGGAGAACATCGATATCTGTGCAGTAACAGAAACCTGGTTCAAGGCTCCCGAGAGCACCCCAGCACTACCTCATACCATGTTTTTCGGCCCCAAAACTTGGACCGAACCACAAAAGGAGGGGGAGTATCAATATTCATCAAAGATACCCACACCTCCAGGTTGGTGGCACAGCACGAAGCATCAGAGACTATCCATGTGCAACAAACAGTGGGTAAAACTGCCTTCCAGTTTATAGCCTGCTACAGACCACCCTCCCAAACCCAGGAACCCCACTCGGCCTTCCTGAGAACACTGGAAAATATGAAGGTCTCTCCAAACACCATTATATTGGGTGACTTCAACTACCCTAACATAGACTGGGAGCATTACTCTAGCTCCAACACCCTAGCCCAAAGGTTCCTAGAATTTATAAACTCAAATGCTATGGAACAACTTGTTGCCACTCCCACAAGAGGGGAAAACATACTGGACCTGATCATCACCAACATGGGGACTCTATGCTCCAGACCAGAAGTGTATCCCTCAATGGTAAGATCAGACCATAAACTAATCTCACTAGATGGTAAAAACCACAGCAACAGCAATCCAGCAATTCCAAGGAAGGAAAATTTATTCAGCAAGCAGCAGTATGTTTAATACCCCATTTTCCATCTCGAATGCTGCAGCTATGGTGTTTGCTCGACAGGAAGGTGCTAATGGTTATGAGATGGAAAATGGGGTATTAAACAAATGGTCTAAAGATCGGAAACTATGGAACCAGAACCCCTTCTCTAGAGTGGAGATTTTTTTACTGCTGCTTGCTGAATAAATTTTCCTTCCTTGGAATTGCTGGATTGCTGTTGCTGTGGTTTTTACCATATTGGTTACTGTTGGTTGCTGTGGTTTATCTAATATGGCCAGTGATTCCATGGTTGGTTTACCTAGGATTTTCCTAGATACTCCTTCGGAGACTTTACCTAAGAATACGGATACTGCACCTAAAACTGGAGAAATTGCAGCTGGTTCGAATGCTGCAGCTATGGTGTTTGCTCGACAGGAAGGTGCTAATGGTTATGAGATGGAAAATGGGGTATTAAACAAATGGTCTAAAGATCGGAAACTATGGAACCAGAACCCCTTCTCTAGAGTGGAGATTTTTTTACTGCTGCTTGCTGAATACATTTTCCTTCCTTGGAATTGCTGGATTGCTGTTGCTGTGGTTTTTACCATATTGGTTACTGTTGGTTGCTGTTGTTTATCTAATATGGCCAGTGATTCCATGGTTGGTTTACCTAGGATTTTCCTAGATACTCCTTCGGAGACTTTACCTAAGAATACGGATACTGCACCTAAAACTGGAGAAATTGCAGCTGGTTCGAATGCTGCAGCTATGGTGTTTGCTCGACAGGAAGGTGCTAATGGTTATGAGATGGAAAATGGGGTATTAAACAAATGGTCTAAAGATCGGAAACTATGGAACCAGAACCCCTTCTCTAGAGTGGAGATTTTTTTACTGCTGCTTGCTGAATAAATTTTCCTTCCTTGGAATTGCTGGATTGCTGTTGCTGTGGTTTTTACCATATTGGTTACTGTTGGTTGCTGTGGTTTATCTAATCTCACTAGATATTCACATCCCGACCCCAGCCCCTGCCCAGAAAACCACAGTGAAAAACTTCTCTAAAGCAAATTTCACACTCCTCAAAACCGAGGTGGAATCCTTCAAAGCCCCTGGGCCTGTGGAAAATATGGTCCAGACCGCAGAATCCTTTATAAACGCATTCTATGAACACCTTCAGGAATGCATGGATCATGCAATCCCAAATAAAACCAAGACCCAATCCTCCAAAGTAAGGCGTCCTGTCTGGTGGACCCCAGCCATAAACAAACTATACAATAGAAGGAGGAAGCTACTACATGATAGAGCAAAATCCCAAAAAGGGAAGGCATTTCTGATCAGTATTAGCAAAAAACTACGGGCACTCATAAAATCGTCTAAGGCCAGTTTCGAGAGAAAGATTGCACAGGAAACTAAGGATAATCACAAGGCTTTCTTTAGTTATGTTAGGAACCTGGATGGGAATTCCTAGATATGCTCAGAATTAGTCCAAAATGACAAAAAATACACCAAACCCACAGACATTGCCAACATCCTAGCTGACAGGTTCAGTGCAAACTTCTCCCCCCCTTCCCCACCAAAAGGGCAAATATCTATCCCAGCAGAGTGCTGCCCCCCTGACATCTCAGATGCTCATGTAAGAGCCGCCCTCTCCAAAGCAAAAAACACTGCATCAGTGGGACCAGACTGTGTCCCAGGCTGCGTCCTACATGAACTCCAACAAGAACTAAACCCAAACATAAAACTACTGTTCAATCTCAGCCTTACTACAGGATATGTACCCAAAGAGTGGCGTACAGCAACAGTGGTCCCTCTCCACAAAGGTGGTGCCTCAACGGATCCTTCAAACTATCGCCCCATAAGCTTGACTAGCTTGGTCTGCAAAGCTATGGAAAGGATCATCATGGACCTCATAAATAAAGGTATTGGGGACTTACAGACTGGATCCTACCCAGTTCGGCTTTGTTAAGGGCAGATCCTGCCTCTTAAACCTGGTCAATTTCTTTGAAACAGTCACCAAGGCCATTGACGAGGGGAAGGTGGTCCACACAGCCTACCTGGACCTTGCAAAAGCCTTCGATACAATACCCCACTCGCGCATTATAGATAAGCTCACCAGCTTAAATATAAACCCCTATGTCACTAGATGGGTTGCAAACTGGCTCAAGGACAGAACCCACATGGTTAGAATTGCTGGAGCCATGTCAGACTCCAAACCAGTTACAAGTGGTGTCCCACAAGGCTCAGTCCTGGGACCTCTCTTGTTCGGTATATATTCCTCGGAGGTACAGGCTAACACGGAAGGACTGTGGCTGACCAAGTTCACAGATGACTGCAAACTGGGCACCATAATCGACTCCAGCCGACACAAGCATCCTACAAAAGGGCCTAATAGATACAGACAACTGGTGCCAGAGCCATGGCCTCAAGCTAAACGCCAAAAAGTGTATAGTCATCCCCTGTGGCAAAAACAAAGTGCCCGCAAATTACCACACAGGTGGTAATCCATTAAGTACGGAAGAAGTAATTAGGGACCTGGGGACCCAAGTTGATAGCAATCTCTCATTTGACAACCACGTGGCCAAAGTGGTTAGAAAAACATTTTATATAGCCCACCTAATCATGAAGGGATTCACATCTAGATCAGGGGAGGTCATCGTGCCTCTTTACTCATCCCTCATCAGGCCAATAATTGATGTACCTTACCAGACACCTGCAGCAACTGGAAAGACCCCAAAAGTACCTCACCAAGAGGATCAAAGGGCTCAAACAGATGCCATATGCTGCCCGGTTAAAGAAACTCCAGCTCTACTCAGTGGCATACCGCCTGCTCAGAGGCAATCTGTGCCTGACGTATAAAGCCATGTCCAACCCGGAATTAATGGACATGCTGCACCTCAGAAAATCCAAATCCCATCGAGCTACGCGCTCGAGAGACTTGAACCTCAGCACTGAAATAAATAGGACATGCTGGAGGGACAGATTCATAACCCAGAGGCTCCCTTCACTCTGGAATAAAATCCCAGTCCAGGTTAGGCAGAGTCCCTCATTGACTCTCTTTAAGAGGAATCTTGATGAGTGGATGGGAGATAGTAGGTTTACCCCGGGTATCACTTCTGTGTCACTGTTAGACACATGCACAGTATACTAACCTCGAAAAAGGGCACAGCAAAATTCATTTAAAATGGGTGACGAAAGCCAAACACACTCTGGCTAGGCTTATAAATGCCCTAGGGCAGATAGCCTAGTATGAACCTATGAGACATATACACTTGTGAAACAGGATGGACAATGAAGCAGTCATGGCTTAGGTTATGATGATGGTAAGTAAACCTTAATGAATGCTACTGATATTAGCAGTGTTATGTGCTCATGCATGGGCAATGTGCACTGTCAATAAACAACAATCTTTAATGTTCCAATGTAGAAGGGCTAAGTAATGATGAAGCATGTATGCCATGGCTGTATGTGGTTATATATCATTTGGAAGTGTAAGTGCTGCAGTGCAGACCTAACTGTCCAGAATAAAGTGGTCCAATCAACCACACCGTTCACCACATTTTACTTGAGTACAATAAGTAATTTCTATGTAATTAAATAATACAATCTAGTAACAATATTTACTTTTGTTCCAAATCTCTTCCTAAAGCACAGTTCTGAGAAACGTATTTGTGCAGATGCTGTCAAAGTATTAGCGCATACATAATTATACTTTGAGGTGTTTAACTTGAACTGTGAAATAGCATTGTTCAGTGGGGCTTCCTGCCAATATCTGTGCAAATAAGGAGCAGAGAGTAAATGTTGTGATTGTGATTAAATGCAAAACAGATCTGTTTTATGTTAACATGTTGCATATATACACTTTAGTTGTTGGAGTCTACATTTCACATATTCGGGCCAAACCTTAAATTACAGAAATGAATTGTGTGTTGCCTTAACTGTTTGCACAACATTAGGTGGTGGCAAACAGGGTTCACTGCTGTTACAGAAAAATATATTGTGTCATGATTATTCCTCACAAAATGCATATTAATTTGCAGTTTCTTCACAAATAAGTCAAATAGAATGTTTATAATATGTTTATGTTAAAACATAATTCAATATGGATGCATGATTATGCAAAATATTGTTTCACATAAGTTGTAGCTTTATATTTCAGGTGTCTTTTAACTGCATTCTCTTTATTAGCAAATTATAGTGTACTGACAGATAAATAAAGGCAAAGTAAGTGTTGAATGAGTTTTATTTATTTACATTTGTTGACCGGGTAGTGTCCAACTGGGCAAGTAGCCCGTTTTCAGCAGAGACCTGGGGAGAAAAGCTCCACAAAGAAAAAGATAAAAATATAAAAAAATGTATAACAATACAAAAATGCGATAAATTATTTCAACATATGAACAGTATAGAGTATGAAATATACAGAAATAGTACCATAGAAAGCTATGTGCATTAAATAGTGACATTGTAGCAAATTGAGACAGAAAAGAAAAATGAACATTATACTAATAGAGAGATTACAGAAAATTTAAACAAATGAAATTTTTAAGATACTTGAAGTATTTACAGTCAAATCTGGGGAAACAATTAATGTTACTTGATGAGAAAAACAAACGTTTAGCTGTAAAGAGTGATAGAGTGAAGGGAGTGAAAAAGTGTGGGAGAAGAGAGTTAAGGGATGTTACTACGTTTAAGAGTCCAGTTTCAGAATGTTAATGAAAAGAAAGAAAAACAATATGTCAGGAATCTTTGTAAGCTCTGGCCTTTTCAGGTTGGGGGATGAGTCATAAGGATGAAGATAGTGTGCTGGTACTGAACGATACAAGGTCAAAAGATAAATTGTTAGGTCAGGTGGTCTGTGTTTTAAAAAGGCATAATTTGTCAAGTATTCATGTGAAACTGTAAGCAAGAAGCACAAGGGTACAAATTGTTTTAAAATTGTATGATTTGTTAAAAGCTATGTTACATCAAAGTTCTGCATGCATGGAATTGATACGAAAAGCTATATATGTAGTATTATTTTTCTTTGATCTTTGAGGCTGATCTGAAATTTTGTGACGGCAGTCTCCCAGCATTGTTTATGAAATAAACCAGTACTTTGCACATCCTGAAGCATTATTCTTGATTCAAGACTTCTTTTTTTTCCCGGCTGTTCACGTTAGCGGTCACCACAGTGGAACATCTGTTTCCATTTCTTCCTGTCCTCTGCATCTTGCTGTTCACACCAACCACCTACATGTCCTCTCTCACCATATCCATAAACCTTATCTTAGGCCTTCCTCATTTCCTCTTACTTGGCTGTTCCATCCTTAACATCCTACTCCCAATATACACAGCATCCCTAGTACATGTCCATACTAATGCAGTCTTGCCTGTGTGGCATTGTGTCCAAACAGTCCAACCTTAGCTGGCCCTCTAATGTACTCATTTCTAATTCTGTCCATCCTCATCACACCCAGTGCAAATCTTAACATCTTTAACCCTGCCACCTCCAGCTCTAACTCCTGTCTTTTTGTCAGTGCCACCATCTCCAACCCATAAAACATAGCTGGTCACACTACCATTTTGTAGACATCCCTTTCACTCTTACTTGTACCCATCTGTCACAAATCACTCCTGACACTCTTCTCCACCCACTCCACCCTGCCTGCACTCTCTTCTTCACCTCTCTTCCACACTCCCCATTACTCTGAACTGTTGATCCCCCAAGTATTTAAACTCATCCACCTTCACTAACTCTACTCTCTACATCCTCACCATTCATCTGTCCGCCCTCTCATTCATACACATGTATTCTGTCTTAGTCCTGCTGACCTTCATTCCTCTCCTCTCTAGAGCATATCTGCACCTCTCCAGGGTCTCCTCAACCCATTCCCAACTCTCACCATAAATCACAATGCCATCCACAAACATCATAGTCCATGAGGAGTCCTGCTGATCTCTTCTGTCAACCTGTCCATCACCATTGCAAATAAAGGGCTGAGAGCTGTCCTTGATGTAATCCCACCTCCACCTTGAACGTATCTGTCCTGCTTTTGCAGACCTCATATCTGTCACACTGCCCTCATACATATCCTGTACCACTCTTGTATACTTCTCTGTTACTCCTGACTTCCTCATACAATACCACAACTCCTCTCGAGACACCCTGTCATATGCTTTGTCTAAGTCCACAAAGACACAACGCAACTCCTTCTGACCTTCTCTATACTTCTCCATTAACACCCTCAGAGAAAAATGAGAGGCAGAGGCAACATGAAACGGAGATGCTGACTCTTAACCAGAGTCATGGAGGTAATGGGGAATGGAGTAATCAAACCCCAGAAGCAACAAAGGTCTGTAAATTTCTTCCACAATTTACAGAGGGAGATAATTTTCATAGTTTACATACCCTCTCAAACATATGAATGAAACAGTATAATTTTTACCAAGGGCTCTGGGTATGTTTCCTGACCCCCTTACTCTATGGTAAAGTTGTAACTGTTCTTTCCGAATTGCCTGATACTGACTGTTTAAATTATAATGTTGTAAAGAACTGTTTGCTAGAATTTTTTAAGTTAACACCTGAAGCTTATAGGAAAACATTTCGTGAGCATAGACACAAGGCAGATGAAAGTGTGTGTGAATATGTTGCAGAACTAAGCACTTATTTTCATAGGTGGATGAGTGGATGTCAGATCTCCACTTTTGAAGGGCTAGCAGACCTTTTGGCGAGGGAACAAGCCCTTAGCACTTTGCCTGAGGACATGAGAATCTGGTTAGCTGATAAACAATGCACTACTTCAGATGAGTTGGGGAAGAAGGGAGACCTATACCTAGCAAGCAGGGCATCACTGCACAGGAAAGGGACACAGAGTGCTGCTCATGGGTCTATGGAAACCCATGCTGGGCAACCCAAACTGCCCCAACAGAGTCTGCCAGTAGCAGGGGAAGCCACTAGTCCAGGTACATGTTCAGGACCAAGGGTTAAATGTTTTAAATGCAACCAATGGGGCCATTTAGCATATAGATATCCATGGAAGGAAGGTGGGGAACAAAAGGTGGGAGAGCCAGTGGGAATGACAAAATGCCAGTAGTAAGTTGTCTTGAGACAACAAGGGTACCAAACTACCACAAGAGGTTATATCCTATCTTAGTGAATGGGAAAGAGGCCATGGCTAAGAGAGTCACAGCCTTTGGCCTAACCATTGTGAAGCCTGCAATGGTTACAAAGGAGCACTACTTGCTTGGGCAGTCTAATCCAGTGAGAGCTTTAGGAGGGACCCCATTCCAAATACCTTTGGCTAGGGTTCAGCTTGACTGGGTGGGTGGAAAAGGAAGCCAGCAAGTAGGTGTGTTTGAGGATATCCCTGCAGATGTCCTGATAGAGAATGATTTTGATAATGCCGTACCATGTGTGCATGCACTTACACACAGTCAGGCATGGAGACAAGCAGGTGGGTCTCGTAGCCTGCAGGAGACCCAGCCAGACCATACACTTGCAGTCAGGACTGGTGAGGTGGTTACTTCAGGGAGGTAACTACCCTGTAGCAGTGAGACTGCAGGTAAGCCACAGCTGCTTGTGAGTACTGATGTTCCCTTTGACAGAGCAACTGCAAGGGCAGAGGTGAGTAGTAGTACCCAGACTGACAGTGAGTCACTGCTGTCAGAAGATGCCAGACTTCTGTGGAAGGGGAGCTGGGAAGAGTTACAAAGAGAGAGTTGATACAGGCTCAGCTCTCAGACCCTACATTACAAGGCCTGAGGGAGGTAGCTAGTGAGGCACCTGATTCTCAAGGGAAAGGGGAATTTGTATACTGGGACAAATGGTTACTGTATAGAGAGTGGACCCTTGAGGGAGGGATAGAGAGTAAGAGAATACCGCAGTTGGTAGTGCCCAGAGCCTACTGTCTGGCACTTCTAACCATAGACCATGATATTCCCTTTGCAGATCATATGGGAATAAAATGTACAAAGAGATGTATTATGCAGAACCTCTATTGTCCTGGGATTTCCAGAGATGTAACAGGGTACTGCAGAACCTGTGAGCAGTGCCAAAAGGCAGACAAGGCAGGAGACAAGGTGAAAGCTCCTTAGATGCCTTTGCCTTTGATCAAGGAGCCATTTCAGAGGGTAACCATGTATATTGTGGGTACCTCAAGTTCCACAGTGAGAAAGTATATCCTAGTGGTAGTAGATTATGTTACCAGATACCCTGAGGCAGTGGCTGTGTTCTCCATTGAGGCAGAAAAGGTGGCAAATGCTTTGTTAGAGATTTTCAGCAGGGTAGGTTTTCCAAAAGAAATACTGACTGACAGAAGTGCCAATTTCATGTCAGACCTGCTGGCTTGTCTGTGGAAGTACTGTGGGGTTAAGCACCTAAAGACCACCCCCTACCATCCCCAGACTAATGGTCTTGTCGAGAAGTTAAACTCTACACTCAAGATGATGCTACGGGCATTTGCAGACCAGTTTAAGAGGGACTGGGACAAATATCTGCCCAATCTATTGTTTGCTTACAGAGAGGTGCCTCAGAAATCCACAGGTTTTTCACCCTTTCAGTTACTGTATGGGCATAGGGTGAGGGGACTTTTTGATTTGAGATGAGTGGGATGGTGAGTGTGAATCCCACAAGGAGTTTGTTTTGGCATATGCTCAGGACAAGGCTCAGGGAACTCATGGGCTTGGGCTTCTGCCAGATTCTCCTGGGCCAACAGCAGAAAAAGGTCTGGTATGACAGGAATGCTCAAGCTAGAGAGTATGCTGTAGGGCAGCAGGTAATGGTTCTCATTCCTATCAGACACAACAAGCTGCAGGCAGCCTGGGAGGGACCCTACAAGGTGATAAGGAAGGTCAGTGATGTTAACTACATGGTGGAACTGCTAGGCAGGAGGCAGGGGCATAAATTGTACCATGTTAACATGATGAAAACTTACCATGATCGGGAGGACCTTGTGCTGAGTATTTGCAGTGTATTGCAGGAGGAGTCTGAGGGGGATCTGGTGACTGATCTCCTCAGTGAGGCCCGGACTGACACCTCAGTGGAAGGGGTAGCACTGTCCCAGCAGCTATCCCCTACCCAGGTTTGAGAAATCTGAGCACTGTTACAGGAATTTGGGGGCATGTTCACTGGGAAACCAGGGTGCACCCACCTGGTGCAGTACCATGTGGATACAGGACCCCAAAGGCCTATTAAGCAGGCCCCTTATAGAGTGCCCGAGAGAGTCAAACAGACTGTGAGGGAGGTGATGCAGGAAATGTTGGAATTAGGGTTAATTTAGGAATCCAGCAGTCCCTGGGCCTCCCCAGTGGTGCTGGTGCCAAAGAAAGATGGTAGCACCAGGCTCTGTGTGGACTACAGGAAATTAAATAGTCACAGAGAGTCAGATGCTTACCCCATGCCTAGGAGGGATAAAGCCCTAGAGCAGCTGGTTGGGGATAAGTATCTTACCACCATTGATCCTACCAGGGGTTACTGGCAGGTGCCCTTGACTCCCAGTGCTGGAGAGAGGTCAGCCTTTGTGACGCCTTTTGGCTTGTATGAGTTCACAAAGATGCCCTTTGGGATGAAAAATGCTCCAGCAACTTTCCAGAGGCTGGTAGATCATATCCTAGCAGAAGATTTTGTCCTTGCTTACCTAGATGATATTGCCATCTACAGCCATTCCTGGCAAGAGCACCTTCAGCATGTCAGAGAGGTGTTGGGCAAACTACAGAGGGCAGGGATGACCATTAAGCCCAGCAAATGTCAGGTTGGTATGGCAGAGGTCTTCTACCTGGGACATAGATTGGGGCATGGTACAATCAGGCCAGAACTTGCCAAAGTGGAAGCCATTCAGGCATGGCCTGCCCATGTTATCAAAAAGCAGGTGAGGGGATGTTTAGGGACAGCAGGGTACTACAGAAAGTTCATCCCCAATTATAGTACCATATCTGCTCCTCTCACAGACCTGACAAGGAAAAACAGGCCGGATAAGCTAGTGTGGAGCCAAAAGAGGAAGAAGATCGAGGAGAACAATCAGTGGAGTGCTGAAGTCTGAAGGTAAGTGTGTTGAGATATATAAGATAGTAAGAGGCTTAAAAAAGATAGACGTGGGATTATAGCAGAGTAATATAAGGAAATATTTGTATGGTTATACTGGGACCACAGTGTGAGAGAGAACAATAACAAAGAGATGACTAAGAACTGTGTTAGGGGGATTCGATGAAGAAGAGGTAAAGGGATTTAGAGGCCCTAAAGCTGATAGTATGGAGCCACCTAGTGGGCAGGTGGGGCACTTGGATGCACTAATTGTATGGAGCCACCTAGAGGGCAGTGGGCTACTTGCATGTAAGCCCACTACTGGGAATTCCTATGAAGCAAGGCAGAAAAGCTAAGTCAGAAGATGGTGCCTTTCTACATCAAGCTTTTTGATACCTCTGTAATTAAGCAGGAGTGGGAGGGGAGGTGTGCAGGTTCAAGGTGGGGGAAGAGATAGACACAAAGTAATGCAAGGTTGAGAGTTAGAAAAACTGGACTAAGCCATCTGCTAAAAAGAGAACAGGAAAACCAAGCTAAGTTAATTCCAGGTCAGTTTGGTGCAGTATTTACCTAATAACTACAAATGTGTTTGTGTTTTGGTGACCATTGCTTTACTTCACAAGGGCCCTATAGGGCCCATAGCTATTCATTCAAGTGGAACTTTTGTTATAGGTAAGGGTATCAAAGGGTTCCTAAATCCTGGGTTATGTGCTGTCTTCTGGCATTCTGGACAATCTGCAAGGAAATGTTCAGTTTCCCTTGTAATACCTGGCCTAGTAAGCCTAGCTGAAATCCTATTCTTCATTTTATCCTTTTCTAATTTTCTACTCAAAATGTGTCTATGTGGCAGCTTTATTATGAGTGGTCTAAATGGTTTTGGTACCAGTAACTGACTTAATATTTGTTCTCTGTCTTTAGTTACTCTATAAAGGAATTCAGTTTAGTGTTCTAAAGCTACTAGTTTCTCAGAAGGCTATGCACGATTTTGAAACACAGTTTCATAAATTGATAGATAGTGCTGTGTTAAATTCATCCACTGTCAAGATGTCCACAATTTTTCCTGCATCATTCACATCTGGTTCTAAGCACAGTCCTAATATGTTTTGAGAAACCCATTTGGATTCCTACCAGTTTATCTATAGTGAATGGTGATTAAAGCTATGTGCTTGTGCCTTTGTTGAAGTGCCTGTCTTGGCAAAAAGTTCCTTTTTTCATTTTTTTGTTAATCATCGGTGCCTGTATCTTCCATATCCATATAAGCATACAGATGGTCCTCCATACTATATGCAGGTAAAATTCTGGCTCAGTTAGTTGACAGTTCTGTTTTGTTATACACCTCTCAAAGGAGATGAGGTAGGCCTCAGTATAATTTTTGGTTTCAGTTTCTTCAGTGGAGTGGTCGTCAGGGCCATGCGTAACTGGCTGGTTACAGACTCTCCTTTATGTTGTGTTGCAAGTTAATCACTTACTTTTCAATTGCTTCATACCTAGCACCACTTCTTTTCTGAATACCAAGAAGTTGCTGTCTGTTACTTATAGTAGCATCTACATGATTTTCTGCCATTTGTCTTGGATGATCCTCAGTATCTGTGATTGCCTTCACTAAGGCTTTAATAACCTCCATTTCAGAGACAAACGCAGCAACTGTAGCCAACATACAGAATGGTACAAATGGCAGTACACACAGCAGTGCTACTTTAGGGTTGCAAGGGATTACAGTTCTTAGCTACACAGTTCACACTGCTTTGCCATACTCTTTCTCAGTTTAGAAGAATACACCCTTGCCTGAAGCATACATCATAAAAAAAGACTGCCACGTCACTCATTTTCTTTTTCTTCCTCAGTCACTGGGGATTGTTTACTCTCAGCTCTCCATTTCAAACCACATATAATAATACATTGTTCATATTTTTCTGTAGCACAAATTGCAATACTTTTTAGAAAACTAATGGAATGGATGGAAAATTACCCATTGCAGTTCTTTATTAAATGTAGTATTACAGTTCAGTAGTAGTCACAGAAACCCTCTTAGCCATCTGGTTTTCAGGATTCAGTGTGAATTTATTCACAAGGCAATGAAAAAAAATTACTGTGTACTGTTCTTGGCAAAACAGGCAGAAACAGAATTTTAAATGAAATGCAATTATTAAAAAATACGTAATAGTTCATAATGCCCACCTACCCTTACAACACAGTACACATCAAGAGTCTTTCAGGTCTGGCCAAAATTATATCCAAAGATCATAGTTTTCTTTTAGCTTCACAACAAAAGTACTAACATTTTCACAGGTAGGAAAGAGTCTCAACTGTTATCCACAAAGACATGGCAAAGTCAACAGATACAAAAGCTTCCATCCAACTTTCTTTCACAGGATAACAACCTTACTCTTCCAAAGAAATATTTGTGGACTCCTTCTGAAAAATACCTGTAGGGTCAGAGATAAGCACATCTGATAAAAATCATTGAACTTGGGCCGAATGTACAGCTGCTTTACCTTTACATGATTTTGTTTCCTGCATGTAAGGCTTGTATCTGCTGTTGTCAACACATTCTACAGTGTACAGCATGGGTTCACTTAGGGATTAGGGATTTTCCACCTTTGTCACAGCAAACACACACTAACTGAAATGTTTTCCCTTCCATAAGACTCAGAAGAAAAATTAAACTTTGTTTCAAGTTAATATATCCTGCATTACTTTGAGTTTTCAACACTTGTGGATTAAAAACCTTCACAGACCTGTGACAGGCACAGGATGAAATGATGAAGAGAAAAGAATTGGAAGAGGGAGAAATTGTAGAAAGCACAAGTAAACTGAAAAAATATTTGGCTCTGCTTACTGCTTTTTACTTGCTCTTGCCATGGGATTTGAAGTCTTCTTAAGACACTCAGTCTTGCTGGCTGGATTCTGCTAAAATTCAAAGTCTGGTTATATTTGCATTCACAGTCTGTCGCATACAGAAACTTGCAGAATATACACTGATGAGAGAATATACTTTGCAGAACCTGTCTTTAAGAACAGTAACCAATAACTTTTATAATAAACCAAACTGGACAAACGTTGCAGCTTAAAGTACCGTTCCAACTTTACTTCTCATATAGTACAGATGATATGAGCGATATAACATTTACCTCAGGACTTGTGTCCCTACCATACCCCTAACATAACTGGATTTAATACAGACTTTATATACATATTTTAGTTAAACACACACCCTCTTGGTTTTGGAAAGATACTGGCTTGATGACGCAAATGCTAACACATCTGTTCTTGTGCAAATGCTGATAAGTAAACTGTCTTCAAGGAAATGCCTTGTGGATTAGAAAAGCACATTTTTAAACTTTCTTAGAAAAACATGTCCTGTTGTCCATTGAAAGCAGATTACATTCTTGTCATGTCTGTAAGAAGTCAACTTTCTTGATGTGTGTGTAATACACTTATAAGCAAGTTCCTTATTTTTTTTTAAGCCACAGTCATTTAGTATGGTTGCTGATCACATATTACTAAACTCTGTTTCTGTATTTAAGCAAGCTTTTTCTTTCAGCATATTTACAACAGAATTAATTTCAACCTTAAATTCATAATATCTAACAATTCCCTCTGTTTTTAAACATACTCAAAACATTTTATACTGATATGTATTTTTATCACATTATATAGAAAACACAAGAAACAAACTTTTAGTCTTCTTTTGATCAAAATGCAATTTTACATAGTTAATACAATGATATTAAGTATCACTACCAAAACTGAATGTATTTAACAACTTTTTCTTTTGCAGACCATTCTGTGAAAATATTTTATCAGTTATGAGCTGTGTCTGCTTTAGTTTAACTTGATTAATTTATTCTTTTGCAATTACAGAATTTAATTTATGACTTAGAACTGTTTCATTAACTCTTTGCAACTGTTGAATTAACTATAAGGGACAAGAACCATGTGCTACTGCAAGCATTTATAACATTGTGGTCATGTCTTTGAACTGCCCATTAACGTCTTGGTAAAGTACTGAACAGGGCTTAGATAATAAATATTTGAAAGCAATTATTTTACTGGGGTAAAACCAGTGATATTACAACTTGACAAATTACTTTTAGACTTATTACAATGTATTCTGTACAGTATGTATTTACACAGACTGTTTGCTATTCATGCATTTCAATCTAGCAGCTATCCTGAACCCAATTTTTTTAAAACATGTTTTTTCACACATATTCATTGCTAGACATTAATTTAATTTGTACTGAATTCTTCTGTATTTGTACATACAAAGACTATAAAGTAAATTTAGTCTAATCTTACAAATTTAATAGCATTAATATTGCCAAAAACATATTGAAATAGTGACCAATCTTGTTCAATTTTTTTACATATCTTTACTCTCTCTTGTATAGCTGTTATCAATTTTAAGCCATCTCTTGTTTTTTAAACTATCTTTTGTATAGCTTTACAGTTTAACAGGTTGTAAATACAATTTAATACTAAACAATACAATAATAACCATTATGATAGCTATTAACAACTTGTAAAATATCTTATCCTGTCAGGTTTAATCCAGTTTCTAATACACTAATACCTGTTTTTCCCTCCCCCTGAAAGAGTATTGTTAAGAAGGAACTTCTGCTCTTAGCTTTATTTCAGACCCTTTTGCAACACACACTACTCACACAGTGTGTAAAACTGATAAAGTACCTCTCCCCCTGTAGTACTGCAGTATTGTTTGTATTGTTTGTTTTATAATGTATGTCAGCCCAACACTTTGGTTATACATTTGCTTTATTAGGTTATTAAACTATAGACCTTTGTCTGATCTGATCATTTTTTGTTTTCTTTTCTGTTGCCTTTGCTGTCTATTTCTACTAGTAGTAGTTATTTGTACCCTCCTGTATACTTTATTTGAACTGTATGTATACTATAACCCATCTGTTGGCTATACTTGATGTAACTAAGGTTTTTTTTTATTTTTTTATTTTTTATCAGGGACATATATGCACAATTGTGATGTTTTATTATAATTACCAAATAGTGTTGCATGTGAACATTTTAACAATTATGTTTTAAATAATAAGTTTTTAGAAAAACTCAAGCCACTTGTCTAGCAGTCTTGTTTCTTATCTTATCTTTTCAACATTTCCTGTAACTATTCATCCAGTTTAGGAAGGTCTGAGCTCACATTTCAGTTAACCCTTTTTAGCATTTTTCCTTTAATCATCTGTTAGTAAAATGCAGTTATAAAACACTTAGTATTATATTTGTGATTTGCATAACTATGCAAACTAAACATTATTTTACAATTTGTTTACATATTTTTTAACTTTTGATTTCAGTATTTTTTTATTTATTTAACTGTTCTGACATTCATTTTACAAAAACTGTTTGACTAATACCATCTGTGATTTTATTTCTTTTTAAAATTCAGAACTTTAACTGTTTGGTATACAATTATAAAAAAAATGTAAAAAATAGATATTAGCTTAACAAACACATTTATATATTTACATTATTTATATTTGCTGTTGTCTGCCTTGTTATTCTTGTGTATTGTATAAAAAGAAAATACATGCATGTCAGTCTTGTGACTTTAAATCTTTACTCTTATTTAACTATTTTTATTTAATTTTTATACATTAAAACTGTTTTGTTTACCTTTTGACTATGCTATGAGAATGTCAGTCATATGCTCTACTTTACTTTAGTTCTGATAAATATCTTGCTTTAATTGAATGGATGTTTTAAACATTTGAGAATGATTTGTATTTCACCATGCTACCATGTAAGCTTAACCATTTTCAAAACACAAACATATTATAAAATATATTTCTTTTGTACAGATCAGCTGTAGTTTCCTACTCTTTCCCAATGTATGAAGTCAGTCTCTGCCAGTTCAGCTAATCTATTTTCTTCATTTTGTAACTGTTGTTTAAGAGTCTCCTCATGGTCTGCCTGATATGTCTCAAGAACCTGTTCTGCTGAATCTGAAACTCCTATGCACTTTTGAAAAAATGTTTGTATAACTTGTCTAAACTTCCTGAACTCATTGTGTCTCTTTTTTAGAAGTTTACTACATTTTTTTGTAACAAAATGTACTAAGGGTTCTATCAGTAACTGATTTGATTCACATGTGGTAACAGGACATAACTGTTTAACATCTGAATATAATGGAAACACTTTAGCCTTAGTTAATTCTTTATCATGAACAGATCTGTCTTTACAGTCTATTTTTTTAGCAATATGATGGAATACTTTTTTATGTAATAATACACAAAATGTAGTTTTTGTTGAAGCACACAATAAACATTTGTCATATTTCACATGATTTTCTTTGGGATACCAGTCAAATATTGTAATACATTTGCATAATGCCTTACTATCAACCTGCCCTACTAAGGTTTTACATTTACTAATATGCTGTGTATACCAACATTGCAATTTTTTACATTTGCTTGAATTATGTCTGAAAATACCCATACTGTCTAATATCCAAACTGTCTAATATCCAAACTGTCTTATAATATGCAATCTGTCCAATATCCAAACTGTCGAATAGCATCCATACTAAAAAATGTGACGTAAAAAAAAAGTCTTACCAGTGAACAAGAAAACAGGTGATCAGGCTGTTGTTGCAGACGGATGGAAATTTTTCAAAGTCACTTGAGAAGCTGGGAAAGCACAACAGGCAGTGGACTGCTGTGCTAGTGGACATCCACCTTTTCTTGGAGAATTTATGGCACTGCGACTTTCTTGAACTAGTCTCACTCCAGATTTTAGACGTCTAAAAAACTTTACTACTGCAAGCTGCATAAACTGGAATACTTCTGTTCAGAATTGACGCATACGTACAAATGTTAGTTACTGCAATTTAACTAAGTAACCCTCTGCAGGGCTTACCATCACTCCCCCTGTGTTTGAATGCAGATTATAGGTTCAAATGCAGGTATTAGGTTCAAATGCAGATTTTAGGTTCAAATGCAGGCTAGCTTGCCATTGAAAAATTATATGGTTCTAGACACTCAGCTGGCTCGCCATTGAAAAAATATTTGGGTCTGCTTACTGCTTCTTACTTGCTCTTGCTGTGGGATTTGAAGTTTTCTTAAGACACTCAGTCTTGCTCCTGGATTCTGCTAAAATTCAAAGTCTGGTTATATTTGCATTCACAGTCTGTCGCATACAGAAACTTGCAGAATATACACTGATGAGAGAATATACTTTGCAGCACCTGTCTTTAAGAGCAGTAACCAATAACTTTTATAATAAACCAAACTGGACAAACGTTGCAGCTTAAAGTACCGTTCCAACTTTACTTCTCATATAGTACAGATGATATGAGAGATATAACATTTACCTCAGGACTTGTGTCCCTACCATACCCCTAACATAACTGGATTTAATACAGACTTTATATACATATTTTAGTTAAACACACACCCTCTTGGTTTGGAAAGATACTGGCTTGATGACGCAAATGCTAACACATCTGTTCTTGTGCAAATGCTGATAAGTAAACTGTCTTCAAGGAAACGCCTTGTGGATTAGAAAAGCACATTTTTAAACTTTCTTAGAGAAACATGTCCTGTTGTCCATTGAAAGCAGATTACATTCTTGTCATGTCTGTAAGAAGTCAGCTTTCTTGATGTGTGTGTAATATACTTATAAGCAAGTTCCTTATTTTTTTTTAAGCCACAGTCATTTAGTATGGTTGCTGATCACATATTACTAAACTCTGTTTCTGTATTTAAGCAAGCTTTTTCTTTCAGCATATTTACAACAGAATTAATTTCAACCTTAAATTCATAATATCTAACATAAACAGTTAAAATTCAGAAAAGCTAACTATGGTCACTTCAGTGGAGAGATTTCCTATTAAGCCATTTCCCATTTGCCAAAAGAAAATTATGGATAAAACAAAGGATATGAAAGAGTTTTCAAAAAAGTGAGAGACTCTCTCTCTAAACAAAAGTATTGCTTTGAGAACACTGGGTGAGAGCAGTACTTAAACCATATATCACATTCTGGGGACCTTCTAAGATGGCTGCACATTGAGTAACAGATTAATTCTAGCCCTCCCAGTGTGAAAACAGAAACTTAGCAGAAAGCTAGTGTATTTATATTTCTGGGTAAATTTCAGTATCTGGCTAGTGAGTGCATTGCCTGGATGCCAAGAAAAAATAAATACAGAGGACTTGAAATAAAATTAGCTATAAAAAGAGAGGAAAAACACTGACTAGGAAAAGTGCTGTAGCTGTTCAGCAAAAAGCAGTGCAAGCTCCAGACATGACTTCCAGCAACCTAGAGGAAAGTATAAGACAACTGCAAACAGACCTGATTAAAATACATGAAACTGATGGAATATATCAACTCAAACAATAAAAGGCTGGAAAAAATGGAAGACACTTTAAAAAGATATTCAGATGAAGTGATAAAACTGTAAAAATTAACAGTTGAAATGAAGAAAGGGCTGGCTGAATATGAGACTGCTCAAGAAGAAATGTTTAAAAAAATAATATAATTAGAGGACAGAACATGTAGGGAAAACCTCAGATTTTCTGCTGTACCAGAGAGGCTGGAAGGAATATACTATTCATTTTATGAAAGCACAAATAAGCAATTGAACTGGTATTCCACAGCAGAAGTTATTCATTGAAAGGGTACATCATGTGTATGCTCCAAACCTGGTTATGAGAAAGCAACCTATACCTTTAATAGTAAAGATGCAATCCTACCAGTACAAGGAGCCTTGATTCTGACAAAACTGTGGCAGAAAGACAAAGTACTAAAAGTGGGAGACAGCAGAGTGTTTGTGGAGAATGATTATTCATTGTACACCAGGCAGAAGAGGAGTAAATTTATTCCACTATTCAGATTATGTCAAGAAGCAGGCATGAGAGTCAAACTGCTGTACCCAGCTATCTTCAAAATATTCTTCCCTGGAGGGACAAAATCATTTTTGATGAAGTTCATGCTAAGGAGGAAATACAAAAGTTTTTCCATCAAAAAGTGAGCTGTGAAACAGAAGGAGATTTTGCTTCTTGCTCTTCTGGTAGTAAAGACCGCAGAGAGACAGTGCTAGTGAAACCTTTTCCAATGTTTCAATGGAAAATGCTTGAGACAGGAAAAAAATCACAAGGGTCAACTAGAAGAATCAAAAGTATATTGTAAATTAAGCAGAGACAGGATTTGGGAGATGGAGATGAACAGGAATAAACCAATAACTTAGAATTGACAAATGTGTGATTACAAAGCAATAATTATATTTGCGAACATGACAGAACAAGAAAATCTGGAAATAATGGACTCTTTTGAACTTTGTTAAACTTGTAGGGGACTCTAAAGCATATGCCCTACTTCATGTCATTAATGTTCAGAAAATACGAGAGGAGAAGAGGAGAGACAAAGTAAACTAAGTAAATCAATTTTTTTAATGGTACCGTTTTTTATAGAACATGGTTTTCTTTGCATGCTATAAAGTAAAATTTTGTCAGTTATTTTTAAGTGTAATGAGGATACTAATGTAAACAGGTGCTCATGTTTTTCTTTCTCCCTTATTTTCTGTTTCTTCTTGTTCAGTTTTAAGAAATGTAGATGGTGCAATGTAAACAAACAAACAAAAAAAGAATAAAATTCTGGTTAAAAGAGCACAACAAAATTAAAATTATAGTGATTTTTTCATTCATGCATGGGGATATGACTGGATTAACGTCCTTAGCTTGCTCTAGTACAAGTTGTAAGAGAAAGCAAGTAAATGAAAAAGAATATTGTATATTATAAGGCTTTTTTTTAGCAAATATATGGGCACTTAGTAGCAATTCTGTATCTGGTCCTCATGTTTCCAGGAGACAATCTGATAAAGAGAAATGGCTAGGAGATAATTTTCTCTGAAAGCAAACCAGACAACATTTAGATGAAGCATGGGCCATACCATGCATCTTAGCATGGATAACCTTTCTTTTAGGCTAACTCAAGTCTGTAAGTGTGGCTGCCAGTTTGAAACATTTGTTCCTGTTAGAAGGGTAAAACTTCACTATTTGAAGATGTACATAGTTTCATGTGTTATTATTAAACAATAGGATTTAGAGGTTTACTATCATTTTATTGAAGTGGACTTAGTCAAATCCACTTTGCACAAAGTCTGAAACTCAAAGGTTGAAAGTGTCAAACTCTGATATTGCCGAAGTACAAATGTTTGCCCCTATCCCGACCCATGTTAACGCTTGTTCCTAGGTCAAATTCAGAATGTATTTTGGCTATGTCGGAATTCAGCAATGTGACTTTTCGCAGATGTGAGTCGATAATATGATCATTCGACTGGGTCCACTTCAATAAAATGATAGTAAACCAGATTTAGAGGGGGTATTGAGCATGTGTTTATTTTTTGTTGTTTGAGGGCTTTCAATAAAACAAAACGTTTTGAAAGATGTGACATAGGATCAAATGGATATGACAAGAAACAACTGTGTAAAGGATCACCCTGCCAAACAGTGCATGCATGTAATGCAAAAGCCGTTACAGATAAAAGACTTATAGCTTTTTAATACAATGATGCTTTCTGTAATGTATTTAAATGTGAATGGTCTCACAGATAAATATAAAAAAGAAAGAGTAGTGAACTATATTAAAAATGTAGAGTGCAAATAGCTATATTACAGGAGACACAATTGGAAAGAACTCAACGTGTGAATTTGATAAAGAAAGGTTTTCAGAATGGCTATTCAGCAGAATACCTGGGACAAAGGAAAATAGGAGTACTTATATTAATTGCAAGAGGAGCTCCAATAGTGATAAAAGAAGATAAAAAAGATAATCATGGTATGTTTGTAGTACAGAGGGGCTACTGGGAAGGGAGGTAGAGTACACTGGCATTATATTCCACCGAGAACTGCTATAATGGCGCTTAAAAACATTCTGGGAGAAATAATCAGCTTTCAGCAAGGAATATTAGTTACAGGTGGGGACCAGAATTTGATATGCAACAGTGAACATGTGTCTGGGGGGCACAGTAGGGTAAATATAACATAGGAGGGTAGGTTTTTGAAGAAATTTATGAAAATATTTGGGATGGAAGATGTGAATTCAGTAGTAGGAGTTTTGAGTAAATTTACATATTATTCCCCAAGCTACAAACACTGGGCTAGGTTAGACAGAGTTTACATTTCACAGGAACATGTGCATTTAATTGAAGGTATTAAAATGCACCCAATAACTATTTCAGATCACGTGCCAATAATAACTAAAATAAACACACAGGATAATGAAATAAAAATGAGACATTGGAGCTTTCCACCTATCTGTTGAAAAGAGAGGAATTTCAGTAATAGGTGATGTAAATTATATAGGAGCTATTAGAGACTTAAATAGGACATGATGGAGGGACAGATTTATCTCCCAGCAACTGCCATGTCTTTGGAACAGGCTACCAATTCATGGTAAAGAGAACACCTCTATGACACTATTCAAGAGGAAACTGGATGAGGGGATGGGATACCATAAATTCTTACCGGGGATAGAGCCTGGACATGGGCATCATCACTAAATGCAATCTTGAGTATTAATTAGAATTTCTATGGTATTACATTGGGATGAAATGGCTAGGCTTAAATTGACCTCCAAGTTGATAGTCTAGTAATCTCCTGTGATCCTATAAGATAGAATTTTTTTCTGAAAATATAGTTATGGAGAGGGATAAAATTAAAGTGAAGTTTAAAAATGGGGTGGAAATAAAAGAAAGAGATATATGGTTAAGAAGTAACAATAATTATTTAGAGGGAATGACAATTGTTAAAATATTGCAAAATAGGGGTAATCTCACAAAACAAGAAGAGGAGCAATTCCAGAACGCTAAACAGAAAATAAGGGATTACCTTGATAATATGCATGATTTTAGAATGACAGCTGTTAAGCAACTTTTTTTTTGATAATAACTCTAGACAACAAAAACTTTTCGCACAATGATTCAAGCGACAGAAAGTAGAAAGGGCTGATTCCAAGCTTAGGTAGCCTATAACAAGGAAGATAACAAGAGATCCTATAGTATAGAGGTACTAGAAATAATTTGGAAATTCTATGAAAGTCTGTACAAAGCAGAGAAATATGGAAATCAAGAAGTGCAACTGGAAATCTTATGGAAGAATTAAATATGCCTAGGTTAGAGGTAGATAAGACTCAATTACTAACAGTTAGGATAGGAATAAAAATGGTGATATATAACCAACCCACATGAAAGTCCCCGGGAATATATGGTATTCCTGTGTAACTTTGGAGGCTGGGAGAGAAAAAACTTATAAAATATCTGGAAGGTTTTGTTTAACAGGATTTTAAAAAGAAGTACCAATGTCCTGGAAGAAAGCAGTGGTGGCTGTAATACCTAAAGAGGGTAAAGACCCATTAGATCCAGCTTCATACAGGTCCATTCAAATACTACACCATGATTATAAAGTGTGTATGTCTATAATGCCTAAATGAATGGAAAATGTGATGCCAAAATTGATAGATACGGATTAATGTGGCTTTGTGGAGGGGAGATAAACATTTTTGACAACATAAGGGACTCAGAAATTCAAGGATATAATTGGTATAGTAGACATGAAAAGCTGTCTCTATTTACAGATGATATTATTTTATACCTGACAAAACCAGAAAAGGACATTTAAATGTGAAACATTTTGAGACAGTTTCAATTTTTTCAGGATACAAAATGGCAATAGCTGTAAATTATGTACCCACACATGAGTCGATTCTGCAATATCCATATTTATGGGACATAGTAAAATGAAGTATTTAGGATTATGCATTAAAAATTATTCTGGTGTGGCAGTTGTCGATATCTGGGAAGAGACTAAACAAGTGATAATAGAAAAACTGAGAAACTAGAAGCTCTGTTATATGAATATGGATAGTAAGACACAAGCAGTTAAAATGCTTTAGTCCCTTTAGTCTTATACACAGCTTAGGCATATTTTTATCAGTCAGAGAACATGGATAGCAATTAATAAAGAGCTGAAGGATTTTATCTGGGAGGGGAAGATGATAAAGGTCAAGTGGGATACGATGATTCTTGAATACAGAATCATCTGGATTGGGATTACCTAATTTGAAGGTGTATTTCAGAGATACACAGTTAAGGCTCCTATACATAGTGCAAGCAGAAATCTGTAATTCAAAGTAGACAGTGATGATGATGAAAGAGGAGGAAGCTCAAAAATCAAGGAGAGACTGGGATTTTGGATGCAGATCTTTAAGGAGAATAACAATAATCATACAGAATGTTATATTCATAAAGTAGCAGAAAGTATTCTAAGAACTAAGCCAACATTGGAATAGAGAAAGAAGATTCAGCCTATAGGGTTGACTGCAATTAAGGATACAGACAATAGGTAAGAGGGGCTGGAATTTATTGGAGAAAACCGGTAAAGAAACCAAGGTACTGAGAGCAAATAACTAGAGATGGAAAGGTAACAGAATGGGACAACACCAAGAATTTTTTTGGGCTGCAGGTTAGGGATTGCCTTCACTATCAAGGACTGATATAAGAGTATAGGCAAAGAAAAATAACTGGGGAGTTCCTAAATAAAAGACCAGCACCAGTAGAGTTTTTAGTAGAATCTAAAACAGAAGCTGCTGTTTAAAAAATAACTAATTAGTAGACCATGCAAAATATTCCATGATAACTATAAGAATCAATCAGAGGAGGTTAGAAAGGACTGGAAGAGAGAGAGATTAGATAAGCAATTCACAAAGAAAGAATTGGGGGATATATGTATGTTTCCCAAATATGCAAAAAATCTAGAAGATTTAGGATTTTTGCTTGGAAATGTTTACATAGATATTTTTAGGTTCCCCATTAGATGAATGAATGCTTAAAATGTTGAATATGACATACTCAACAGCTTTTAAGCGAATGTTCATTTAAGTGAAACCTAAGAATGTCGAAACCAGGAGTTTCCAAAAGTTATAGTTGGCCAGCCGTCAGGAAGCCAATGGCTGATGTCAGAACGTTTACCTTGTCTAGCCATTCTTACAGTCCTCCACTGTGGTGCGGTCTCGTCGTTCACCCTGTGTAATATTATGGCAGTCCTCCACTGTAATGTGATCTCGGAGTTGGTATATTTAAGTAGGGTGTGTGTGGGGTGTAGGGGGCAAAGCCTCCCACTTCAGTTTTTTTGTTGATTTGTTTTGTTTGTTTTTTTTTGTTTTTCTGGGGGGAGGTTTTAATGGTGTACAGCACATTTTAGCTGTCAGCCTTTGGCTTCCTGATGGCTGGCCAACTATAAGTTTTCGAAACTCTTTGTTTCGACATTATGGGGTTTCACTTAGATGAACTTTCACTTAAAAGCTGTCTAGCATGTCATACTCGATATTTTAAGCATTTGTTCATCTAATATAGACCCGTATTTTTATGCCCCAAGCAGACTTCAGAGAAATTTTCCTGTGGTAGACAGCAAATGTTGGAGGTGTTATGGGAAAGGAAGATGTAATTAGGAACATATTTCCTGAGAGTGTAATGAGTTGACAGAATTTAAAGATTTCCTAGAGACTAATCTATCAGAGATACTGGGTGAGCAAATTGATGCATCTAGGGAAATAATTTTTCTGAGCTATGATAAAGAATTGGAATTGCTTAGACATAGTAAGGGCTTGCAGAGTCTAATTATGGTGGCTGCCAAAAAAGAAATTACTAGAAAATGAAAATCAAAGTCTAAACCAGCTATACTACAAGCAAAGATAGTAACAGAGATAAAATAACTGGAATTGGGATCTTTAGAAAAGGATAGGAACAAATGACATGAAAAAATGGGAGTTGTGGGAACAATACATACGGGGAGGAATGAGGTTTAAAAGACGGCAGTATTTGAATGAGCTAAGTAATGTTTGACTGACATTGACTAGGTAGATTATAAGTGATGTATAATGATTTCAATTAAAAATATATCAGTATGGTTTGTGATGTATAATGCTGGCAATTAAGATTATGCCAATACAGTTTGTTTTCGGTTATATACATGTATAATTGCTTATGTCATGAGTGATCATTTAATAAAGACGTTTCTTGTTTAAAAAAAAAAAAAGACAACAAAGCATAAGGTTAACTCTGGTGGTATTTGTACCAGGTGTAGGAATGAATAAAAAGTTAGAGAGACAAGTATGCTGAATGAAACAAGGTAGATAGCAAGACTGACAAGATGTTAGATATTTAACTGGGTCTATATTAGAACATCAGATATTCTAAATATCAAACGCTCTAAAGAGAAAAAATGCAGGACCTCAAAATCATTATTGTGGGGGGCTGCACCTCCCCCCCCCGCTAAATATATAGTCCAACCACGAGATCACACTACAGTGAGGAAAGGGCAAATATTCCGATCTTCACTGTACTGCAATCTCAAAAAAAGCACTTTGAGGTCCTGCATTTTTGCTCTTTAGAGTGTTCGATATTTGGAACATTTGATGTTCTAATACAGACCCTATTTAACTTACTACCTGCAAGCAAGAAAAAAAAGAAAAAAATTAGATTATGGAAAGAGTGTTTAAAAACAATGCACTGGAAACATGGAGTGAGGACAATACATATGGATTTAGTTCAGAAGCCCAAAGTTTCAAAATGTCAAACTTCAAATGGCCAAGACCATAAAACTGAAGTTCTGAAACTTTGAAAACCTAATAAAAAAATAAAAACAAAAAAAAAATTATTTTTGCAGGGAGGCATGCCACCCCCTGCACCCCCACCCTTTTCTAAAGATCCACCTGCTAAATAAATATACCAACTCTGAGATTGCACTTCTTCTTCTTCTTCTTTCGACTTTTTCCGGTGGAAAATGCTAAATATCCCGTTCTGCACTTTACATTGATTTCCAGTCAAAATGTTCGATGTTCTCGACCTTTTGAAGTTAGAAGTTTTGAAACTTTGAGCTTCTGAAGGGGATATATATATATATATATATATATATATATATATATATATATATATATATATATATATATATATATATATATATATATATATATATATGGTTTACTATGAAAACACTGAAATATAAAATCTTGAAAATTTAAATCTTGAGACCATAATATTGAAAGACCAAAGTGCTGAAAACTTTATCAAAAAAACCCTCATATTATCAAAATTCCCTACCAGTAAGGATTGAGGAACAACTGCTACCATGGGCCCTATAGGGTTTTGGAGCCAGGAAGGAATGCTAACATGGGTCCTGCAGGATAATAAGTCCAGGAGTTCAAAATGATTGTCTTCATCATTTTATCTTTTGATATTATGATCTCAAAATTTTTATTTGCAAGATTTTGTGTTTCAACATTTTCATAGTAAACCTTATTTCTATATACCTATCTATATATATATATATATATATATATATATATATATATATATATATATATATATATGTGTGTGTGTTGTTGTTTGTCTTTCGGCTTTTTCCCGGTAAGGGGTCGCCACAGCAGAACTCTGGTCTGCTAATGATTGGCAGTAGATTTTTACAAAACGCCGAGGTGCCAGCTCGACGCCCAACCTTCAACGAAGGCATGCCCATTTACGCACACATGTCTTTTGAACTACCCAACCGCGGGGAGGACATGCAGACTTATATATATATATATATATATATATATATATATATATATATATATATATATATACACACACACACACACACACACACACACACACACACACACACACACACACACACACACAGGCAAGGATATCTGGTACAACTAAAATATAATTTGCACACTGAAAGATATTTTAAAAAACATTGAAATCACCAAGTACCACTGTAAAAATAATTATTTGCTATTGCATAATGCTGTTCATGTTGAAAGGTTTATGGCATGCATAATGAGCTTTTTGTTTCTAGTGCTTCTGGAATTCTACTAACCTTTTTTTTGACAAGCTATGATTGATTAAAAGATGGAGTAGCTTTATCTAGATAGTTAACGAGTTTTATAATTTTTAAAGAGCTACAAATTTTGATATATGTAATGAAGTTAATGGGAACATAATGCAAAAATGTATACTCATGACAGGAATGAATAAGCTGCTGAAATAAAAGAAAAAAATACAAATATACTAAATGCTAAAAGGTGGAAAGCAATGTTTAGAGATCTGGGATAGCAAGAACAGAGTTACAGCTTCAGAAATATGTTATCTAAATTGCTAGCTGTGGGCAATCAAAACAAATACAATAGTGATTTATAGTAGGTATTTAACAGATAAAAGGAGTACGTCAGTGTTTGAATCTGATTATATGTTTTTTATTTTTTGGGATGGGAAGGAGTTTTGCGTTTTATTGAAAATAAGATCGGAGGTTCAAGTGGCACAAAAATGATAGAAACAAGCTATGAAAGGGCTGTTTGCAACAGCAAGACAAAGAATATAAGTAAGTAAAATAAAGATAAGTTTCATTATATCACAGTTTGACTTAATCTGGAATGTTAATGTGTTGGTGGACAGGAGAAAGCAGGACATAGGTGTAGAAATACTTACTAGGCTATTGATCCATGAAGATCTTTAGAAGCCTTGCCCTACACTCCCATGAAATTGTTACCCTTGCAATTTAAGTACGAATAACTGATAGCCAGGCAGAACATTTACATATTACTGGTACTCATAAAGGACAAGGGTGCTAAACCATGGATGGATTTGCAGTTTTCTATCCATTTATCCAGATTATGCTTGAATAGAGTAAGGGAACTTTATGTGGAGAGGAAGGTGAGTCCAAATAAGTGGTATTCTCTGTGATACATATCTATCCCCTAACATTTTCTATTTATGTTGTAGAAGAGAATAAGATTTCTTGAGCACATGTTTATGTCACCATTAGACTTCTGGGTGAGTAGTAGATCTGAGAGGACAGAGTCTGCTGATGCTCTGTATGTGAGGCAGAGATTGCCCCTCAGTAGCCTGCATGATACTGATAAGAGGGACAAGACTATGAGGTAGTCAATACAGTTTTTATGATTTAGGTACTTGATTTTCTTGGTGATAAAGGATTGTAGTTGTTCAAGTTGTGTCAAGTGTTTAGGCAGGTACATATCGAAGGGGGCATTATACTCAATTATTGGCCTAATAAGTGGCAAATTTATTTATTTATTTACTTAAATACAATGGAATAATCAAATTCCTGGAACTAGACACCATACTATTACTAATAAGCTATACAGTGAAAAAGGACTTTCTTATAGTAAATGGTTATATGGTGATTAAGGGACAGTTTGTTGACCATGTTGGTTTCTAGGTCTCTGATTACAGGATCATACATGGTCACTTGGGCAGATTTAGGAAAGGAATATAAAGAGCATTGTGTACAGCTTTATATACTTTAACCGTTAAGCATGGATTTGCTTTGAATGAAGTTACACCTTGGAAAATAGAATAATATTAATAAGATGTACTATATATATAGTAATAAAAATACACAGAAGAAAATGTAATGAATATTTGGAAAAAAATAAAGAACTTAGATGTTGGGAGTAGATGATAAAAGCAGATGATGTAATAACATGGGATGAAGCTAGAGAAACTTTTTGGGGTACTAAACTCAGATTAGCTTACATATACAGCTCCAGCATTAGAGCTGAATGAAGATATATGGAAGCTGGATAGTAAATTTGTTAAACCACAAATAGTAGATTTTATAATCGAGGCTAGAGCAGAAATGGCAGATGAGAAAAGAGTAATAAATAGAGCATATAAGGCAATATTAGATTTGAGAACACAATACAGTATAAAATTAAAAACAGCAATGATTAAATGATTAAACAGAGATATTGCATATTATCAGTGGATCGGAATACGTCTTATCCCTAGATAGGCAAGTAAATTGATAAAATGTAGCATTTTTGCATGGAAATGTTTGTAAACACATTTTATATACAACGAGACTTGAAAAGTGTTCTCACAGACAAGAGGCATATGCTGTGGAAGTGATGTTTCAGAAAGGGGTTCTTGGGAGCATATATTTTGGGAAGGTATGAAGCTGCTACAATACAGAAACAATTTCTACAATGTGCTAAGTCTTATACTTAGGGAAGAGAAGTTAACCACAGTATAGGGTTATTCTACTTGAATTGTTGTAAAATAGCATGTACTATGAAGGGGAAATCATTTCCATCTTTAGTATTGCTAGTGGCTAAGAATGACATATCTAGAAATGGAAAAATAAAGACAAACCATAAATAAGAGAGGTAAAATGATTACAAAGATTAAAAAATAAGGAACTGTGTAAAAAAATGGCACCAAGCTATTAGAGAACAGAAACAGAACTCCCTAGTAAAAAATGGACTACATGGAGTTCTGTAATGAAAAATCTGAGCTTGAATATGATATTGACATAGAAGAAAGGCCCTAATATGTAGATCTAGTTAAAAAAGGTATGAAGACAATGTTCCAATTGTTAAGACTTTTAAGACATTGATAATAAAACAATATGGTCACTAGATAATACCTGATCTTAAGTTGTATTGTAAATAACAAACATATCCTTGATTGTCTTTAAGAAGCAATGTTAAATTAATCTGGAGATCATGTCTAGATAAAATAGTTGTTTGTGATCTATGGAGCCACATGCCTAACAATGGCGAGTTACCGAAAGTCAATTGCAAACATTGTTTATTTAACAAAAGGTTAATTTATTAGTACTATATAAATGTATAATTATAAAATGGGAATTGCACAATATGTAAACATGAAAATGCGATGTTTAAAAAAAAATGTTGATCTTATAAAAAATAGAGAGTTAGACATGATAGAGGCAAAATATTTATATTATAGAATAGAAATGCAGTTTGTCTACAGAAGAAACAGGATAGGCATTCTAAGCTTTATTGGTGGGCACTTTCATTGCAACCTTCCAAATTCACTGTAAAACATTGATCATGTTTAACCTACTACAATACAGATGGCCAATACAAAACCCATTACTCATCTAGAGGGCCTGAAAACAAGATTTTCATGCCTGGAGGTGGGGTCAGTGT
Organism: Protopterus annectens; assembly: GCF_019279795.1. Classification (NCBI taxonomy): domain Eukaryota; kingdom Metazoa; phylum Chordata; order Ceratodontiformes; family Protopteridae; genus Protopterus; species Protopterus annectens. The sequence continues at coordinate 1,218,193,826 of NC_056726.1, forward strand.
AACATAGTGTTATGGGTCTAACCCTAGGATTTGTCAACATTTTTGAGTAATAATATTAAAAATAATATTGTGATATGATGTGTTAAAAATGGTGGTCTGGTTTTATAAATGTACTGTGGCATATACATGGGCATGTATAGATTGTAGTACTTTTTTTGTATTCAGTAAGCACCCTTACATGGTACTGCATGGTCCTCCAATATGAAGATGTGTAGCACCACTAAGAGCTGTCCCCATTGCCGTGCTGAATGCTAATGAAGCATTTGGGGGGATAGGCATATACTAATTAGCCATGTTCTATCTCTCCAGAACTGTCCCTAGGAAGCCATCTATGTGGCCAAGTGATTCAAGAAAGCACTTGACTGGGTAGGTTAGAACAGTCATCCCCACCACATCTTGGCAGTGAACATGGTCAAAAGGCTGTGTTCAACTGAGAACATGAATGTGGTGAGGGAGAACCACCTAGGCACCAGGACTTAGTGTAAAAATGACATAATGACACCAGCATCAAAACAGGGATCTAGGTGGGGGGGAGCCTCCTTACACTGCGAAAAAGTTTACAAGTGTTGTACTAGCACCGACATTTCTACATGAACCGGGGATGGAGGATTACACATTCTACAGTACTGTACCAGTACTGGCATTAATACTGGGATGGGGGGATACATTAGACATGAGGCAGTAATCTCCTAAGGCGCAGAACAGCATGACAGGGATGGAAGAAACACTGGACACTATCTTAAGTGTTGTAATGGCACCAACCGCAGTACAGGGATCAGGGGTGGGGGAACCAGTAGACCACCAGGGAATACATTGCTGCAATGGCACCAACATTATTACAGGGATCATGGGTGGGGTTTCCACTGGACACTAGGAATGAGTCTTTATGTAAGCAATAATGCACGACAGGGTGTGTGTTAATGTGTAATTAATGCCCGCCCAGGGGTGCTGTGAGGCCCGACGCCACAGGCGGAGGGCCTCTGCACCCCTGGAAGGGCATTAATTACACATTAACATACACCCTGGAGGGCATTATTGCGCTTAGACAATGGGCTCAATGTAAAATTGTTGTGTTTTGCTTGTTTATTTTTTTAAGGACTATATTATTTTTTTATATATATTTTTAATGTAAAATAGTTCCTCCGTCTACTGTTTCAAACTTGCTGTAGTATATGTCAGTGGTGTTGGAGGAAGCATTTTACACTAAATCTATATATAAAACAAATAATATATTTTTTTAAAAAATAAGCAAGTGTAACACAGCATACAGCCCATTCTCTCTCCCATACACACATGCACAGTCTCTTCTCCTTTCACACACATAACATATACAGACAGTCCCCTCATACTTAAATACATGGATTCACTCACACATCGCTCTCGCTTTCTCTCTCACTCTCTACATCCATCTCTCTCTCTTTCTCTCTCTCTCACAGGCAGACACACATGCACACAGTCTCTCTGCTTTCATTTACCCATTCACACACTTGCAGACAGAAAATCACACACAAACTCGATCGCTCTCTTTCTTTTACTCACATACATGCATACACTCTCAGACACACTGTATTTTCTTTTTATTTTACACTCGCTAAACTGCAAAAGCGCTGCTTAGCGAGTGTAAAATAATGGCTCACTCTCACTGACATGCACGCATACACTCACACACAGACATAAACACACACACACACACACACACACACAAGCAGACACATACTTACCTTTTTCTTTTTTTTAATGTTTTACACTCGCTAAACAGCAAAACTGCTGCTTAGCGAGTGTAAAATAATGGTGGCCATTTCGTTTCTTCAGTCCGAGCTCCATGGCGGCTTGATAAGCTGCCATGAAGTGGCAGACTTGTTTTTCACTGGGCATTACTTGAACATTAACACCCTGCTGGAGAACGCTCGTTTTCCAATCAGGTGTTGATGTACAGTTTGCCCGTTGTCTAAAGTGCTTTAAGATCACCGACATTACTATTGCGATGGGGGTGGGGGGGGGAGATACACTAGGCACCAGGGAGTACTCCTTAAACTATACTAAGGCACATACAGCATGAAAGGGATTGGGGGGTAAACCACTGGACACAAGGGCTTACATCTTAAGTGCAGCAATGGCACCAGTGGTAGTTCTATCAGTCCCCTCCATTATGTAATATATCTTGCTACAATTCTGCCTTAAAATGCATATACATACCTGATAACTAGTACTGATCCACTACAAATGGATCCAGGCAGTAAAAATACCACTCAGATTTATTTATTCAAACAATAAAATACTGAATCACTATCACCATTTACTTGGTTTTTACTATAAAAGTGACCAACACCAATAAAGGTTAACCAGAAATTATCCCCTTAATTAGCATGCAAATCATCTTCTCCCCAGCAGTTTACCAAGAATCTTGACTGGCAACACTTCAGTCTTATCTATCAGCACATTCATATATCAGCATACACATATCAGCAGCAAAACCAACCATCTTTTAATGCTAAATATTAATATTAGAAGTATCAAAAATAAAATACCTGAACTCCAGGCGACAATAGCACACAACTCCCCAGACATAGTTGCTTTAACAGAAACCTGGCTAAATAAAAACATAGCTAACTCAGAAGTTCTCCCTACTGGCTACAATATCATTAGACAAGACAGACCACTTCGTAAAGGGGGTTAAACTGCCTTACTGTACAAGTCCAACTTCACTGTCCGTCAATTACCAAACTCCTACTCCTCCCCCAATAATTGGGACATACTTATTTCACAACTTCAACTTCACCCTAAAAAGGTCATCACCACAATTGTGATCAATATTCCACCTGGTAATACACCTGCTAGCCTTGAAGACTTCTTATCCTGGTGTACTTCCACATACTCACAAGAAACCCTTATTCTGGGGGGCTTCAACCTAGATTGGTTCACCTGTATATCAGAACCACCAAGTAATCTAATAAATCTCCATGGCTACCAGCAGCTAGTCCAAATTCCAACTAGATGTGATAAAAAATCTACAAGGGAATCCATCCTTGACTGGGTCCTAACTAACAACCCCACATTGTACCCTCACACAGGCAGTCTCCCAGACACCTTAAGTGACCACAACATAATATACTTTATACATAGTAGAACAAGCATATGCAAAACCACTAACTATATATCCACTTGAAACACACAAAAAAATCTCTCCTGAGGTCCTCAACACTTTACTTTGTAACTGTGACTGGACCCCCCTAAAAACCCTCCCACTTGACCAGGCTGTAGCATATTTCAAAAAAACATTTCTACAACACCTAGACACTGTCGCTCCATTGCGCAAAATCAAGGTTAGAACCTCTACAAACCCCTGGCTCAGTAAAGAAACCAAACAAATCCTCAAGTCCAGAGACACTGCCTGGCTTTACTATAAAAAAAAACAAAGAAACACAAAGCCTAAGTACCAAGAACTGTGCAACTGTTCAAAAAAATGCATTAGGCTAGACAAAAAATCCTACTACACAACATTACAAACTAAATACCAACACAACCCGCAAAACTTTTGGAAAAATGTAAACCAGCTACTAAAATCCACCCAAAAGGCTACCCCCAAACCAACCACCCCTGACACTAAAGTTCCCATCGAAACACAATTCAACTCCCACTTTGTGAACTCAATTCTATCCTTAGTATCACAGGACAGTTCTTTCCTCACTATCCCCCCCCAACACAAATAACATTAATACAAGCTTTACCCTCAAAACAGTTTCCACCACTTCAATCAAAAGCATGCTCTCCAAACTAAAAACCTCATCAACAGCAGCCGACCTACTCCCCAGCTATTTCTTGAAACTCATAGCAGATGCTATTGCTATTCCAGTCTCCACTCTCATAAACAGATCAATTGTTGAAAACTATGTGCCCAAACTCTGGAAAATATCCTATGTTACACCCATACATAAAGGCGGGACCTCCACTGAACTTAATAACTACAGACCCATTGCTTTACTCCCCCCCCTGGCCAAAATCCTAGAAAAATGCATCCATACCCAGATGCTAAACTATCTCCTAGACAGCAACATCCTGTCACCTACTTAGCATTGTTTCAGAACTGCCCATAGTACCACTACAGCCCTCCTCTGCTTCACAGACACAGTAAACCGTCTCAAAAATGAAGGCCTGCAAGTGTCAACTCTTTTTTTGGATATATCCAAAGCATTTGACACAGTCTCACACCAAATCCTGCTAAACAAACTAAACCAATATCATCTATCAAATTCCACTCTTACCTGGTTCCAAAGCTACTTAACTGACAGGTACCAAGCTGTGAAATGGGAAAATTCTCTCTCTCCTCAGCTGCCCATAACTATAGGAGTCCCACAGGGTTCTGTCTTAGGACCACTACTATTCACAGTCTTCACAAATGACCTCCATACCTCCACACAGCATGCATCTATAATTCAGTATGCAGATGACACTACCTTAATCTGTGCTGCACAAAATATTCCCACCCTCCTGCAAACAACTCAACTAGCATTCTCTGACGTTGAAAACTACCTTACCAAAGCCTAATTTATCCTCAATCCAAAGAAAACTCAGCTTATGATTATAACCAGTTCTAACAAAAACACTAACAGTCAATTCACTGTCTACTCTACAAATGCTACTCCAATTGCTCCAGTGGCACAGGCTAAGCTATTGGGAATAACCATAGACTCCCACCTAAAATTTGAGTCATCTCAACTTAACTATTAAAAAAGTACATGCCAAACTGGGGTCACTCTACCATATCAAACCATTTCTTACCAACAACACAAGATCAGCCATTGCTTGCTCCCAACTTCTATCCACCCTACTCTATGCATCTCCCATTCTGACCAATCTCAACAAAACTGAACTAAGCATAATGGAAGCCTGCTATAACAGAATTGCCTGCTTTGCTGTAAATTGCTCATATAGAACTCATCACTGTACTGCTTTGAGACAGCTCCACTGGCTTGAACTGCCCAACCTCCTAACCTACAATCAGCTCTGCCTCTGTCATTCTATCTATTACCTCCCCAATAAGTGTCCTGCCCTCAAAAACCTAGTACAACATCACTCAGCCAAAAGGCTTCTTTTATCATCAAGCAAACTACTACTAGAAGTCACCAACAGCTACAATAGCTTTGGAGATGCACTATATAGTAGTTCAGTGGCTAAAAAATGGAACTCTGTCCCTACTAGCATTCAAAACACATCATCCAAAGCCTCCTTTAAAGACCTCATCAGGCAACTTCTCAAGCAAAGTTGGCAGTGCCATGATTGCTCCCCAGGCTAGTGAAAGCGGATAACATATACATACTAAATCTATAGCACTTGATAATAGTTTTCAGTCTTACTCACAAACACTGGCTAATCTATAATGTATGTACTGTACATGTGTACTATGTATGTATTCTACCTATGTTCCAAATTTCAGCTGTACACCACAAATCTATTAATTACCTTTATTTTTAAAATTAATATTTTTTTGTTTGTTCTCTCCAATGTAACTGTTTATGTGCCTCATACCACTGTAAAAACATGTCTCTTGTAATTTGTGTGTATACTGATCATGTCTAAATAACTAAATGTGTCTGTAATTTTTCTTTGTGGAGCTTTTCTCCCCGGGCCTCTGCTGAAAAGGGGCCTTATCGGCTCAGTCAGACACCCCCGGTTAACAAATGTAAAATAAAGAATAAATAAATTTGGGCAGTTGCTCAATCCATTATCAGCTTAGTTTTACCAGGTACTCTCAAAAGTTACATAAAATCACAATGTTTGCTATCACTTAGTACCTAAACAGCTTTCCATTATCACAACCTGCCTTCCCTTTTTTGAACATTAATCTCTTCCATCTTGCATTTTATCCCAATCCAAATATATATACTGCCACTGTCTTACTCCATCTTCTGTATAACCTGAAAGTTTGCTTTCTTTCTGATGGACCACATTTTATGAATATAATTTCTTTACATTACAGTAATTTTGCCATAATGTTTTGTACAGGCTGTTGCAATATAACACCCCTAGAAGTTGCAGTTTATTTTTTCTTTAATAACACTCTACATTAATTTCAGAAACTGGCTTGCAATGCCTAATTAACACTTGACAGTGTTCTAGGATTTTATTCATTCATTATCTAAACTGCATACCCTAGTTGGAGCAGAAACCTGAGCATGACAGACCAGACTTTCCGATTCCCCTCAACCTGTGGGATTCCCAAACAAGCCGATACCCATATCTATATCTCTCACACACACACACACACACACACACACACACACACACACACACACACACACACACACATATATAATTATAGTATGATTAAATACAATGTCACAATGTTGTAATGCATATGTTCAACAAAAATATAATGGACATTCACACTATCAAACAGCCAAAACACCAAACATATTGAAGAGTTCGAAAAGAAAACTATCTTATTTTATGATCCTTAAATCATAACCCTACCAAAACTTTCAGACCTAATTTGCTTTAATGCTGATAATGTTATGGAAATTTATTTTGTAAGATAATGTGTGATTTTTATCTGGCCCTAACCCTTCATCTTACATAAAAATAATACTACCATTAAACAAGACAGGATCAGTCTCTCTCTCTCTCTCTCTCTCACACACACACACACACCAGCACATGTGCAGAACACTAAAAGTAGCCCCTTACCTAACCCTTACTGTAACTCTTATCCACAAACATACAAGCGCAAATACTAAATCTCTCCTCTCCCCACCCTTACTCTTCTTCTTTCGGCTTTTTCCCGGTTAGGGATCACCACAGCGGATCACCTGTCCGCTCATGATTGGCAGTGGAGTTTTACGGTGTTGAGTTGCCAGCCCAGCGCCCAACCTTCCACAGAAGACACACATGCACTCACACCTAGGGCCAATTTAGAGTGTCCAATCCACCTACAGCATGTCTTTGGGATGTGGGAGGAAACCGGTACACCCGGAGGAAACCCACACGACCACAGAGAGGACATGCAAACTCCGCACAGAAGGCACCCCAGCCAAGGATCGAACCAGGGAACCTCTTGCTGTGAGGCAACAATGCTAACCACTGCACCACCCTTACTCTAACCTACAAATACTCCCAGAGACACATACACACAATCTAAAATTCACTTACCCATTTTGACAAAACATACATTTAGTATAGTAGAGGTTCAATAAAACGGATGTTTGCGCAAATGACCCTGCATTTCATTCTGTTGTTCAAATGAATGTGCGTCAAAATGCACAGAATCTATTTATATATATATATATATATATATATATATATATATATATATATATATATATATATACAGACACACACATACATCTATATATATATATATTAAAGAAAACACTTCAAAACAAAATAAAATAAAAATGGCTCGAAGAAGAAATAAAATTGCAAGAACCTGTAGTTTATTTAGCGCTTTCGTTCTTTCATCATGTAGAACTTCTTCAGAATATTATCAAAAGTTAAGAAATGCAAAGGTTTAAATAACACATCCAGGAACTGATTAACTAGTGTCAACCAATAAAACATGCAGTATTCAGTGTCATAAAACATGTAGTAGTAGTGAAACTTGATAGGTATGTGACAAAAACAATAAGAAAAAATACAAGTGGTCCCACATTCCACTGTAATGCAAATTTAAAAGTATCTATATATATTCACATGCCTGTGCTTGCGAGCACACACACACACACACACACACACACACACACACACACATGTTTATGTATGTTCATATGTGTGTGTGTGTGTGTGTGTGTGTGTGTGTGCATATATATATATATATATATATATATATGTGTGTGTGTGTGTGTCTGTGTCTGTGTATGTGCATGCACACACATATATATATATATACTCTTTCCAGAATGTATCAGATCTAGATCTGCAACAGGGCCTTCTCCCAGTTGGCCATACTTGGTGCACTTCAAAATGGAGACACTCCATAGAGGTACTTTGTCTACAGCTAATGGGGCTTGGCTTTACTGGCATGAGTACACCAATAAAAATTTAAAAAGTATGAAGTAAAAGTCATGGGCATTTAGAAGACATGTAGCTGAAGCACCGATAATTCCTTCAGGTGCCGTTTGTGTATAGGATCATGGGATCATAGGAAGTTACTAGGCTATTGACCCTGAGACCCTTATAAGCCTAGCCAAGAGTTTACCCCATGTTTACACAAGTCAGCACCCGATGCACCTGTCCAGCAGGGACACAGGTGGAATCCCAGGGATGTATTTTCTGTTTCCCATCCAGTTATCCAGGTTAACCTTAAAAAGGGGTAAGGAAGTACTCTGCTTGACTTGGAGAGAGAATCTATTCCACAGATGGGGGAGGCTCTGGGACACAAATCTGTCCCACCAACAAGTAAAGAATATGTTTTGAGGGCTGTTTGAAATTGCTGTGAAGTCATGTAACAGTGTAAAACCATCTCCTGAATGCTGCTTGAGTGAGGCAGCAGTACCTAGACTCATGCTCATCTGACTATCCACACACTCCACTAAGTCATAGACACACACACACACACACACACACACACACACACACACACACACACACACACACACACACACACAAGTTGATTGCTGTGAGATTAGAACCACTACCTATCTGGGTACACAGAACAGAGAACACCGTAATTAATGCTAGCACCACCACAGAAGTATTCCACAGGCATCCACTACAGGAGTTTTAAAGTATTACACAGGGAAGACTCTAGCTTGGCTGAATTTTTCTTTCAGTTTTTACTGAATGGTTTGTCTGTATAACCTTTTTCCCCTTTGCTTGTTGACAAAGTAATAAACTATAATTTTTTTTTATCTCTGGGATTAACTGCAGCAAGAGAACATAGTGGAATCTAAGATATCCAAACATAAAGTTCAGCAAATGAAAAGATGCCCAATGCTGAGAGTAAGAACACTTTAATTCCAAAAAACAGATAAACGCTTTCACGATTGCTCGCTTCTTCAGACCTTAACAAACAGCATAAGAAAACAGGTCTTTAAATACATAAAGCTATATGGCTAAGTGTAATGTATGTGATTCATATTATATAGGGAAGACAAATCGTATTTTTAAGGACAGGATTCTGCAACATCAGAGTGATATACGAAATAATAAACTAACAAATGCATTAGCGAAACATGTATCTGAAGCTGGTATGAGTCACAGCTTTAAGTTCTTGGAACTACAGAAATTAAATGAAAGTTTAAGGGAAGGGGATTTGAGCAATGAGACTGAACTTCCTGAGTTAAAATGGATTGTCAACTTTAAAGCATATGTGCCACCTGGTTTGAATAGTGCTGTTGCTTTAAAGCCTCTCCTAAAGAAGAGAGGCTTAGTACACTGATAAGTGTTAACACCTAACAATTTTAATTGTTTTTAATTAATTTTATTGGAAGCTTTATCTATTTAAAGGCCTGTTTTCTTATACTGTTTGATAAGGTCTGAAGAAGCAAGCAATCGTGAAAGTGCTTACCTGTTTTTATTTGTTCTTATCTGCTTTTTGGAATTAAAGTGTTCTTACTCTCAGAATTGGGCATCTTTTCATTTGCTGATCTCTGGGATTAACATCATTCAGGTATACCACTTGGGAAGGACTTCGCCACTGGTATGATATGAACTTTGACATTTAAATTTTTGAAATTTTGCAGACAATCATGCACTCTGCCTTCCTGGGTCTATGTCATGTGCCTAAGTATCACAACTGTGCATAAGGTTCTTAAGAAAAAACTCAACATATACCTGTTCGGCTTATTGATCAAGTGGCAGTGGTTCCAGCATAGTATGCTGGAGGTCTTGGTGTCGAGTTGCAAATGGCAGCTAATAATATTCTTTCTTTTCTATGATTGTAACTGGGCACTAAGAAGTTTTTTTTATGAATCGCTCATTTAATAAATGGCGGAGAACTGTACTTCTATATGTAAGCATTGTATTTGACATTAACAGCTTATTAACTACAAGTGAAAAGCTTATGCAGTCTGAAAGTTGTTGTATACTATACTATAAAACATATGTTGGTCCAGTGAAAAGTATCACATTGCATCTGCATTCTTTTAATATTGTCTACAAACAGTCTATGGTCAATGCCAGAGCCGGATCCAGCAGTAGGTGACCTAGTCTACTTAAGCATTGTATTTGACATTAACAGCTTATTAACTACAAGTGAAAAGCTTATGCAGTCTGAAAGTTGTATACTATACTATAAAGCATATGTTGGCCCAGTGAAAAGTATCACATTGCATCTGCATTCTTTCTAATATTATCTACAAACAGTGTATATAGTCAATGCCAGATTTGGATCCAGCACTAGGCGACCTAGGAAGTTGCCTGAGGCCTGCTGGCTGGGAGAAGGCCTGCTGGCTGGGAGAAGGCCTGCTGGCCAGGGAAGCTTCCACAACATTTACTTTTTAATTATAAAAAAAAAAAAAAAAAAAAAATACATTTGTTCTTTAAGGGCATTTGTTCTTCTATAAGAACTCCTTCTGCATCTGTGCATCCCTGCATGTTTTGACACACACCTCCTGCTTTTGCTTCTTCTTTTCCACATCTGCGCAGAATTTAAACATAAACAAATGTTTCTGGTCCATTTATGCCCGAATGCCTGCCTCTTACTTCTTCTGAATATTAAAGTAAGGGCAGAGTGTGTTTGTGTGTGTGTGTGTGTATGTGTGTGTGTAATGCTGTAATTAGGGATGGTAGGTTAGCTAATTTGCTCTGGCTCAAACCTTGCACCTTAGTTACAGGAGACAAGACCCTGAACCCTCTACACCATCTGCCAGACTACTCAAAGTGCATTTTCAAGAAATTGAGTTTCAGTGCATTTTCAAGGAATTGTGAGCTTCAAGGGAAGAGAAATTAATTGCTGCTCAAGATAAGTATGTTTTCAATGTGCAACTGTTTTGTTTAGCAAATGGTCATCACTGTTTGTGCTATAGAATTTGAAAGCAGTGTTAGTAGTATACTTGCTTTTGATGCAGAAACCAGTGGGTTCTACTCCCACACCATGTACATAGATTGCTGATACTGTGGTGTACTTTAAAGAAGGTGGAAGTGCTGCAGTCCTGATTGTGTCCTCCTTTGCATGAGATGCCTAGTAACCATGAGCCTGCTGTCAGTTTGCCATGCTTTCCCTATTGCAATATTATCAGCTTACATTTTTTTTAATGTAAGCTATGCAATTTATTCTTCAAGGGCAGCAGGCACTGCAGTTGTAGACGAAACACTGAAATATAAAATTGTTTGCTAGTAGGAACTTTTTCATTAGTTACAGATGTCTTTAATGTGGAGTTATTCAGATGACTTTTACTTCTGCAGAGATTGTGCATATTGGCTGATATCGAGTGGTCTTTTGTGGTTGAAATGTTCTGAAATGGCCAGTTTTGTCATTATCGGTTCATACATTTTGTTTCATTGCTTACTGGAAAAGTGTTCAAAACTACCAATTTAAAACACACTCTAATTGGTGCTGTATTATAAAAGAAATATAATTTAATACAATCAGGAAGATGAATCAAAGAACACATGCATGTCTACATGGTCCTAAAATGTGTGCAAGGGGCCTATGGTTTGAAAATAGACAAAAGGTAACCTTTATCTGCCGCTGGCCAGATGCATTTTTTTTTAATGTGGGTTTCAATGCTGTTCCAAAGAATGTGAGCTTCCAGAGCAGAGAAGTTTACTGTTAATACTAAATCTGTTTTCATTGTGCTGTATTGTTTTGTTTAGCAAATGTCTATCAGTGTTTGTGCTATAAATTTTGAAATAAAAGTTGTAAATTAAATACAAATATCTGTAATCACTGTAGAAGTAAAGAAAAAATAGTATGTGCACAGACAGGCTTGAACAGTGTTTATGGTAACTGGGGAGAAATAGCCAAGCAATGAGGACATGTGAATGTCTGGGGGAGGGGGGCTGCCACGTGTGTAGGGGCCCCAATCCATTGCCCTGCCCAGGACCCTATTTGACCATAATCTGGCTCTGGACGATGCAACATACATTAGCTCAATTAAAATAACCAAACAGTATGACAGAAAATGTGCAAGATACTAAAGGGAATATGACAGGTACAAACCTGTTACTTCCAGAATCAGAGAAAGACAATTATACCATGACCCCCCATTAATATTCCAAAATGTGCACACTGATTGGCCAGTGTGCACGTTGTAAATCGACTTATACTAATGGAAAAAGGTCCGGTCGCCCGGACTTTTTCCATTAGTATAAGTCTTTTTTTTAAACACTGTCTTGCTATGTTAAAAGAGTTTAACATAGCGACACAGGTTTAAAAAAAGCAACGGAGATCTCCGTTGCTTTTTTTAAAGCTGTCTCACTATGTTAAACTCCTTTAACATAGCGACACAGTGTGTAAAAAGCAACGGAGATCTTGCTTTCTCCGTTGCTTTTTTTTTAAAACCTGTCTTGCTATGTTAAATGGGTTTAACATAGCGAGACAGCTTTAAAATAAGCAATGGAGATCTCAGTTGCTTATTTAAACTGTCTCGCTATGTTAAACCCATTTAACATAGCGAGACAGGTTTAAAAAACGGAGAGCAAGATCTCCGTTGCTACTGTTCGCTATGTTAAATGTGTTTAACAAATCGAGACAGCTTTAAAATAAGCAACGGACATCTCCATTGCTTATTTTAAAGCTGTCTCGCTATGTTAAACCCATTTAACATAGCGAAACAGTAAAAAAGCAACAGAGATCTTGCTTTCTCCGTTGCTTTTGGCCACAGCTCTGATGTACTGCGTAGGCATGCGCAGTACATCAGAACTGCCGCGGATGCCAGACAGCTGCGGAAGGGCAGCTAAGAGGCATTATACAATGCCATTATTTAAGAAAAGTAATTGTTTCTTTTCTTAAATAATGTGATAGTATAATAGCAATAACCCACTTCTGGGTGTGGGTAATGCGGGATTTACCCACGGTTGTCTTTGTTTGGTCGTGGGAAATCCCGCATTACCCACACCCAGGCATGGGTTATTGCTATAATAATCGGGGCAGTGGTCCACAGATACTTTTTTTTAAAACATCTGTATTACATACCTCTAAACTGTCCAAATTTTTGCTTCATATTTTAGACTAATTCCTCGTAAAATCTGAGATTTTCTGGCAAATCACTGATGTCTGAAGTTACTAAATACATAGCTCTCAATCTTCCATCTCCAAAATGAGGAACACATACTAATGGCTTACTAACAACTTCAACTAGGAAGGTCATAGGATGGTTAAAATATGCTGGTTTTTCTTATAAAGAAGATCTTTTAATGAATTAATATGATTAATGTCTATTTACCATGGATTTCACTTAAAACATTCCTAACACTGAATGTGTGACAGACTCTTTGAATGTGGTACTTTGAGGAACTTCGAGGAACATGAACTTTTTAAGACCCCAAATGAGGTACCTTCCTCGTAATGAGGTACACTTGAGTGGTATGATACATAGTGACAGAGATTTGAATTTCAGGCTTCGTATACATATGAAAATGCATGCTAATGCAAAGTCTGTAGTCTATAAAATTTCTAAGGCTGTAAGAGCAATATTTAAAATCTGTTCTTGACATTAGGGTTGTGTCTCACCATTTATTTTCTTTGTCCAGATATCTTGTGGTAAGAGGTTGAGAGGTATGCTGCCCTATATTTACAAAATAAAAGGTGAAGAATTAACACTCAGAAAAAAAAGTATCTTAACCATTATTTGTCAACTGTAACCCACCACCTTCCTTTAAAATCACCCGTTTTAGAGCGAAAAAGCAAGATCCTGAACCCACAACTCGACAACTGAGAAATGTCATATATTGCTGGCATTTTTCCGTTTTCGGGGTATTTTGTTTGCTGACCGGGTCTACTTTTACTGTTTCTTTAAAACGTTCTTCCCTCCCCCCTGACAGCCCCTCCTCTTTTGCTTTTCGCGTCTAGGTTTTTCCCTGTCCACAACAGTACCTTCCAAGCCCTAACCCAGTGTTGACAAAGTTAGTTCATTAGGCATGGATCAATTATCTTCGTCTTCCGTTTCCAGTCTGAAAGTAGAACATGACAAAAAGAAAAGGCAGTTCTACATTATGCTTAATGGTAGGTACTCTCTTCCATATTTAGTATCTCGCTTATTATGTTAACTTACTGAACACATTTATGTACAATAACTATAATAGACCAGAAGTATAGTGAATGGGGAAAACCTGAGACAGGGCTCTGATTGGGTTGTATAGTTTTTACGGCTTTTAGATTGCTGCCCTTTTGCAGTTATCAGTTTATCTGCGTATTTCTGTGATTGTTTTATGGGTTACGTCTGCGCAGAGACTTACTTATCTACTCGTAAGATTTATACATGGCTGTTAGTAGCATATCCTGTACCATTTAGTAGTCGCCTGCTGCCACCGAGCGACTAGCTGGCCCGAAACTGTTATTCCCAACATGCATTACCCAGTACTTTACCTGGAGCATGCGCAGCTGTGTCCTTAACAATTCGCTTATTCTAATTAGAAAGGCTTAGTTGTCAGCAACGAGCCAATGTGTTGCTTAAAGGTGAAGGCAGTCGGTTCATCGTTTGCAGTTAATCGTTAAAATAGCTTATATAATCTGTGAATGTCTGTATCGCTTAAGATCCATGGATATTATGCAGATGTTCTGTGGTTGAAGGTGCCCCCCCATAACAACTCTCCAAATTTTGCCCTGATATTTTTGGGCTGTTCATTGTAAAATGTATGGTGTTCTCCAAATCACTGAGAACTAAAGTCACTAAATAATGGCATACATTTGAGTTTCAGACTTCATATCCTAAAGAAAGTGAATGCTACCACAAATTCTGTTATTCTAGCAACTTTCTAAGTTTTTATAGGTTCATACTAGGCTATCTGCCCTAGGGCATTTATAAGCCTAGCCAGAATGTGTTTGGCTTTCGCCACCCATTTTAAATTAATTTTGCTATGCCCTTTTTCGAGGTTAGTATACTGTGCTTCTGTCTAACAGTGACACAGAAGTGATACCCAGGTTAAACCTACGCTCTCTCATCCACTCATCAAGACAGAGGCACAGCAAAATAATGGGTATAGTTCCCCATACTAAAGGGGTGGTGTAAGCTACAAAACTATGGGCTAGGCTTGTAAATGCCCTCGGGCAGATAGCCTAGTATGAACCTATGAACCTATTCCTCTTGAAGAGAGTTAATGAGGGACTCTGCCTAACCTGGACTGGGATTTTATTCCAGAGTGAAGGGAGCCTCTGGGTTATGAATCTGACCCTCCACCATGTCCTATTTATTTCAGTGCTGAAGTTCAAGTCTCTCAAGCGCGTAGCTCGAAGGGATTTGAATTTTCTGAGGTGCAGCATGTCCATTAATTTCGGGTTGGACATGGCTTTATACGTCAGGCACAGATCGCCCCTGAACAGGCGGTATGCCACAGAGTAGAGCTGGAGTTTCTTTAACCGGGCAGCATATGGCATCTGTTTGAGCCCTTTGATCCTCTTGGTGAGGTACTTTTGGGGTCTTTCCAGTTGCTGCAGGTGTCTGGTAAGGTACATCCCAAAAGGGGCATTGTACTCAATTATGGGCCCGATGAGGGATGAGTAAAGAGGCACGATGACCTCCCCTGATCTAGATGTGAATCCGTTCATGATTAGGTGGGCTATATAAAATGTTTTTCTAACCACTTTGGCCAAGTGGTTGTCAAATGAGAGATTGCTATCAACTTGGGTCCCCAGGTCCCTAATTACTTCTTCTGTACTTAATGGATTACCACCTATGTGGTAATTTGTGGGCACTTTGTTTTTGCCAAAGGGGATGACTATACACTTTTTGGCATTTAGCTTGAGGCCATGGCTCTGGCACCAGTTGTCTGTTTCTATGAGGCCCTTTTGGAGGATGCTTGTGTTGGCTGGAGAGTCGATTATGGCGCCCAGTTTGCAGTCATATGCGAACTTGGTCAGCCACAGTCCTTCTGTGGTGGCCTGTACCTCCGAGAAATATATACCGAACAAGAGAGGTCCCAGGACTGAGCCTTATGGGACGCCACTTGTAACTGGTTTGGAGTCTGACATGGCTCCAGCAATTCTAACCATGTGGATTCTGTCCTTGAGCCAGTTTGCAACCCATCTAGTGACATAGGGGTTTATATTTAAGCTGGTGAGCTTATCTATAATGCCCGAGTGGGGTATTGAATCGAAGGCTTTTGCAAGGTCCAGGTAGGCTGTGTGGACCACCTTTCCCTCATCAATGGCCTTGGTGACTGTCTCAAAGAAATCAACCAGGTTTAAGAGGCAGGATCTGCCCTTAACAAAGCCAAACTGGGTAGGATCCAGTGTCTGTAGGTCCCCAATATCTTTATTTATGAGGTCCGTGATGATCCTTTCCATAGCTTTGCAGACCAAGCTAGTCAGGCTTATGGGGCGATAGTTTCCAGGATCTGTTGAGGCAGCACCTTTGTGGAGAGGGACCACTGTTGCTGTACGCCACTCTTTGGGTACATATGCTGTAGTAAGGCTGAGATTGAACAGTAGTTTTATGTTTGGGTTTAGCTCTTCTTGGAGTTCATGTAGGACGCAGCCGGGACACTGTCTGGTCCCATTGATGCTGTGTTTTTGCTTTGGAGAGGGCGGCTCTTACCTGAGCATCTGAGATGTCAGGGGGGCAGCACTCTGCTGGGATAGATATTTGCCCTTTTGTTGGGGAGGGTTTGCGCTGAACCTGTCGGCTAGGATGTTGGCAATGTCTGTGGGTTCGGTGTATTTTTTGTCATTTTGGACTAATTCTGAGCATATCTGGGAATTCCCACCCAGGTTCCTAACATAACTAAAGAAAGCCTTGTGATTATCCTTAGTGTCCTGTGCAATTTTTCTCTCAAAGCTGGCCTTAGACGATTTTATGAGTGCCTGTAGTTTTTTGCTAATACTGATCAGAGGTGCCTTCCCTTTTTGGGATTTTGCT